>NC_036843.1:3524705-3601167 GCF_002910315.2 Salvelinus sp. IW2-2015
CAAGCATACTTCCAAAGTTGTGGCAAAATGGCTTAAGGACAACAAAGTCAAGGTATTGGAGTGGCCATCACAAAGCCCTGACCTCAATCCCATAGAAAATGTGTGGGCAGAACTGAAAAAGCYTGTGCGAGCAAGYAGGCCTACAAACCTGACTSAGTTACACCAGCTCTGTCAGGAGGAATGGGCCAAAATTKACCCAACTTATTGTGGGAAGCTTGTGGAAGGCTACCCAAATTGTTTGACCCAAGGTAAACAATTTAAAGGCAATGCTACCAAATACTAATCGAGTGTATGTAAACTTCTGTCCCACTGGGAATGTGATGAAAGAAATAAAAGCTGAAATAAATCACTCTACTATTATTCTGACATTTCACATTCTTAAAATAAAGTGGTGATCCTAACTTTCCTAAGACAGGGAATTTTTACTAGGATTAAATGTCAGGAATTGTGAAAAACTGAGTTTAAATGTATTTGGCTAAGGTGCATGTAAACTTCRGACTTCAACTGTAGCTAGAATAGCCAGCTATATAAAATCATGGACATTAACATTCATTACATTCATTTAAGTTCATGTATAGTTGAAATCCTTCAAACAGGTAGTCATCCTGGTACTCACCTTGACCTCTCCTGTGCGAGCATCCGCCCCGTCTCCCTCACATCACGCCCCTCTCCACTCCTCTCCTCATTGGTCACCTTCATCAAGTACCGGTTGGCGACGACCTTAGTGTCCGTCCTAGCCTCTTCCACAACCACATTCTTATTCACTTCTTCCTGGCTCCTCTTCCCCATCTCTTCATCTCCTCCTTGGCCCACCCTGCTGATTCCCCTCTCCCTGCCCCGGTGGCTTCCCTCCTGGGGCTCAGGTGTGCTGATCTCCCCAGTGGTACTCTCCTTGCCCTGGGTCTTGGCCTGTCCTGGCCCCTGGTTCTGGGTGAGGTTGGCCAGTCTCTGCCTGCTCTCCTTAAGCTCTCTTCTCAGGATGACCAGCTGCCCATCAGTCTCTTTCCATCTCTGCTGGGCAGCCGCCAGCTCTCGCTCTGTATCTTTCTGAGCCGTTCTGAGCACGCCCAGCTCCTCTTCGGCCTCGGCCCTCAGCCGGTCGGCCACCGCTACTGCCACCTGCAGGTCAGACTGAAACTGCTGCCACTCCCCTCTCTCAGTCTGCAGAAAGGAAGACAGTGACAATTATCTACTATGAAGAACAATCCATAGGTTGAATTGGGTGTGTTAGGGCTGGGCTGAAACAAACATACACATGGTCAAAAGTATGTGAACACCTGCTCATCGAACATCTTATTCCAAAATTATGGGCATTAATATGGAGTCCCCTTTTTGCTGCTCTAACAGCCTCCACACTTCTGGGAAGGCCTTCCACTAGATGTTGGAACATTGCTGCGGGGACTTGCTTCCATTCAKCCACAAGAGTTAGTTAGGTCTGGTTCGCACTCTGCGTTCCAATTCATCCCAAAGGTGTTCGATGGGGTTGAGGTCAGTGCTCCGGCTGGCCAGTCAAGTTCTTCCATACCGATCTCGACCAACCACTTCTGTATGGACCTCGCTTTGTGCACGGGGGCATTGTAATGCTGGAACAGGAAACGGCCTTCCCCAAAATGTTGCCACAAAGTTGGAAGCACAGAATTGTCTAGAATGTCATTCTATGCTGTAGCGTTAAAATTTCCCTCCATCTGAGTCAACTACTCACAACATTTTATGCACTGCTAGCTAGCTTTAGCTTATGCTTTCAGTACTAGATTAATTCTCTGATTGGGTGGACAAGATGTCAGTTCAACCTGCAAGAGCTCTAATAAGTTGGAGTACACCCTCTGGAAGTTGTCATCATTACTGTGTAAGTCTATGGAAGGGGATGAGAATGATGAGCCTCCTAGGTTTTGTATTGGAGTCAATGTACCCAGAAGAGGACATAATCTAGCTGTCCTCCAGCTATACCATGGTGCTACCCTACAGAGTGCTGCTGAGGCTACTGTAGACCTTTGCAAAACTGTGTTTTAATCAATTATTTGGTGACGTGAATATATTTAGTATAGTTTCAACTAAAAAGGACAACTCCCCTTCCTCATCTGAGCAGTGGAGGCTCCTACATATAGTACCAGTCAAAAGTTTGGACACAAGGGTTTTTCTTAATTTTTACTATTTTGTACATTCGAGAATAATAGTGAAGACGTCAAAACTAGGAAATAACACAAATGGAATCATGTAGTAACCAAAAAGTGTTAAACAAATCCAAATATATTTTAAATTTTAAATTCCTCTGGTCTGATGAAACAAAAATAGAACTGTTTGGCCATAATGACCATCGTTTTGTTTGGAGGAAAAATGGGGAGGCTTGCAAGCCAAAGAACTCCATCCCAACCGTGAAGCACAGGGGTGGCAGCATCACGCTGTGGGGGTGCTTTGCTGAAGGAGGGATTGGTGCACTTCAAAATAGATAACATCATGAGAAAGGAAAATGTGGATATATATTGAAGCAACATCTCAAGACATCAGTCAGGAAGTTAAAGCTTGGTCGCAAATGGGTCTTCCAAATGGACAATGACCCCAAGCATACTTCCAAAGTTGTGGCAAAATGGCTTATGGACAACAAAGTCAAGGTATTGGAGTGTCCATCACAAAGCCCTGACCTCAAACCCTTAGAAAATGTGTGGGCAGAACTGAAAAAGCGTTTGCGAGCCAGGAGGCCTACAAACCTGACTCAGTTACACCTGCTCGGTCAGGAGGAATGGGCCAAKATTCACCCAACTTATTGTGGGAAGCTTGTGGAAGGCTACCCGAAACATTTGACCCAAGTTAAACAATATAAAAGGCAATGCTACCAAAGAATAATTGAGTGTATATAAACTTCATTTCCACTGGGAATGTGATGAAAGAAATAAAAGCCAAAATAAATCATTCTCTATTATTTTGACATTTCACATTCTTAAAATAAAGTGGTGATCCTAACTGACCTAAGACAGGGAATTTTTACTCGGATTAAATGTCAGGAATTGTGAAAAACAGTTMAAATGTATTTGACTAAAGTGTATGTAAACTTCCGACTTCAACMGTGTGTGTATATATATACATATATATCCTCCTAATGTTGTGTCGCTTCAAGACCAGATTGATCTCAGTTTGTCTGTCAGAGTAGCCACTCATTTAGGTGGTATTAAAAAAAGATTCAGATAATGTCTCCTGTCATGTAAATGACGTAGAATGACATGAAATGCATTTTTTAAAGGCAGATTTTTTCTAAGACTAAAATCAAAATCCCCATGTGTGGAAATCCTAAAAACGCCTCTGCTCAACTGTAGCCTACGCCACATTGCCAAAGATTTCTTAATCAGGCCCTGTCTGCCAGCATCACATCATACACAGCACCTCTAGAGACTATACGATTTAAATGATTAAATGTCCATTTGGCCTTCATAAACTAACAGKTGGATGGGATGAGACAGAGGCAAGTCGTAGCAAGTTTAGAGGAGTGGATCTAGCGAAGCAAATGAGCCACATCGAGACCTGTGCAAACACGTTGCTGTAAACAGCCCTGGCCTCATTCAGGTGCACTGGCTCAGATCCACTAACCTGGAATGTGTGACTTGTTTACAGCTCTTACTCCAAAGGGGCTCACTGAGGTTATTGCTAAATTTCTAATGAATCAAACAAGTTCAACACAGGGAGAGGAACTCATACCACAGCAATGCAGCAGAACATCACATACAGTAAACTCACGAGAAAGGGTGGATACAAAAGATACCAATACCAGATTGCGACGCAAAGTGGCTTCGTCAACTAACATGCTAACCAAACTGGCCGCGCTGCGTGCGCAAGCATAGCAAAATAAACCAAACAGCTTAAACGAGTATGCATAGCCAAGCCTTAAAATAGAACGGATCAACTCTATGCGAAGGAGATGTGTCGTGCTACATGAGGAAAATGGTGGGTACACCAGATACTGACTGGTTCTGATCCACGACCCTACTTTTTTTATTTTATGCATATCTGTATTCCCAGTCATGTGAAATACGGTGTATTCGGAAAATATTCAGACCTCTTGACTTWTTCCACATTTTATTACATTACAGCCTTATTATGAAACGGATTKAATTGTTTTTCCTCAATCTACACACAATACCGCATAATGACAAAGCAAAAACAGGTTGTTTTTAGAATGTTWGGCAAATGTACAAAAATAAAAACAGAACCATTCTGCGACAAGACTCAAAATTGAGCTCAGCTGCATCCTGTTTCCATTGATCATCCTTGAGATGTTTCTACAACTTGATTGGAGTCCACCTGTGGTACATTCAATTGATTGGACATGATTTGGAAAGGCACACACCTGTCTATATAAGGTCCCACAGTTGACAGGGCATGTCAGAGGAAAAACCAAGCCATGAGGTCGAAGGAATTGTCRGTTGACCACCGAGACAGGATTGTGTCGAGGCACAGATCTGGGGAAGGGTACTAAAACATTTCTGCAGCTTTAAAAAGGTACCCCAAGAAGACAGTGGCTTCCATCATTCTTAAAATGGAAGAAGTTTGGAATCACCAAGACTATTACTAGAGCTGTCCGTCCGGCCAAACTGAGCAATCGGGGAGAAGAGCCTTGGTCAGGGAGGTTGACCAAGAACCCGATGGCCACTGACAGAGCTCCAGAGTTCCTCTCTGGAGATGGGAGAACCTTCCAGAAGGACAACCATCTCTGCAGCACTCCACCAAATCAGGCCTTTATGGTAGAGTGGCCAGACAAAGGCCAATCCTCAGTAAAAGGCACATGACAGCCCGCTTGGAGTTTGCCAAAAGGCACCTAAAGGACTCTCAGACCATGAGAAACAAGATTCTCTGGTCTGATGAAACCAAGATTGAACTTTTTGGCCTGAATGCCAAGCGTCACATCTGGAGGAAACCTAGCACCATCCCTACAGTGAAGCATGGTGGTGGCTGCATCATGCTGTGGGGATGTTTTTCAGCGGCAGGTACTGGGAGACTTGTCAGGATCGAGGGAAATATGAACAGAGCAAAGTATAGAGAGATCCTTGATTTAAAACCTGCTCCAGAGCGCTCAGGACCTCAGACTGGGGCGAAGGTTCTCCATCCAACAGGACAACGAACCTAAGCACACAGCCAAGCCAACGCAGGAGTTGCTTCGGGGCAAGTCTCTGAATGTCCTCGAGTGGCCCAGCCAGAGCCCGGACTTGAACATCTCTGGAGAGACCTGAAAATAGCTGTACAGTGACGCTCCCATCCAACCTGACAGAGCTTGAGAGGATCTGCTGAGAAAAACTCCCCAAARACAGGTGTGCCAAGCTTGTAGCGTCATACCGAAGAAGACTCAAGTCTGTAATCGCTGCCAAGGGTGCTTCAACAAAGTACTGAGTAAAGGGTCTGAATACTTATGCAAATATGATGTTTTTTTATTTGAAATACATTTGCAAAAATGTGTCTGTCATTATGGGTATTGCTTGTAGATTGATGGGGAACATTTTATAGTAAGGCTGTAACYTAACAACATTTTGAAAAAGTCAAGGGGTCTGAATACTTTCCGAAGGCACCGTACATATTAGGACCGAATGACTTTATTTCAATTGACTGATTTCCTTATAAAATCTTTGAAATTATTGCATGTTGTGTTTATCTCTTTTGTTCAGCGTAATACAGATGGTTCACAGTTGGTTTTGCTATTTTAACTTGCGTGTCACGAACGTGTCCGGTGGGGATAGACAAAAATCGGCGGACGCAAGCGCGGAGCCGGATTAGTCAGCGTGTTAACATACCAGTAGACTTCCGCCATGTTTTCTTCACATATCTTTTTCTATTGAGTGCAGATGCAGGAGAGGAGACCAGGTGAGAACGCCACTACTGACAAACGTACACCCTGAGAGCATGCCCTAGCTCTGGACATGCACAAACACTGCCCTGTGGATAAAAGGTATAAACTAAAACAGAGGCTCTCAAGCAGAGTTGCTGAGCCAAAAGGTAAAATGATAAGGACCACTGAGAAAAGCTGTTGAGAGCAGCCGAAATACAGCACTATCCAGTTACRAAACATGCAACGGCACAAAGTAACATGCACAGATGGAATCAGTGCAGAATGGGTGTGTGAACATTGCAATGTGACCCCGCAGAGAAATGTGGGAGTGTGGAGGAGTGGAGGGGTTGCCTTGTTTGGTAATTAAATGAAGAATGGATAGAGACGCAGAGGAGGCGAGACTGGAGCCAGCTCGTTTCCTCATCTGACCAGCGACTCTAGACCACAGCTGGGTTCTATTATGTCGTCATTGGACGGACACACACACACACACACACACACACACACACACACACACACACACGCGAGAGCATATTCTCTTTCACTCACACACCTCTCCTCGGTCTTTTCTCTTCCAACACAACCACAAAGTGAAGTTCACCGCTCTCTCTAACACAGTAAACTTTAGAGCACGGACAACCACTGAACAACCCGTTCTTACATTCTTTGATTCAAAGCCTCAGAGTTTAAACTGCCTTATGGCAGCAGACACAAAGTGCTTTTTATTAGTACACATGATGCAACTCATAATGCCAGATGGGAGACAAGAACACAATGGGAAACCATTAGACTAAACCACCCCGTCCTTTACTAGCCTATGATCTGCATCCTGCCTGTACAGCTAACTAACTGTCAGTGTGTCCAAATATGGCACGTCTTAGATGGGAAACAGGAGGGGGCACTCCTCACACAGAGAGATAACACTGTTGATTCTCCCTTAGACACACACATACTCCCTCTCGGGAATCCCTAGTGATCCCCCACAGGCACAGACTCGTATGCACCGACACATGCCGCATAGTCTCTCCAGGAGGGTTGTGGTTATATCTCAGCTGGTGTATGTGTGAGAGAAAGAGAACCATCCATCTGTCCCCAAGCCTCCATTCACTTCCACACCCAGACTCCCTAATGCATACTTGAGTCTGTGTCCCCACTCGCCGTGGGTTTTCTGCAACTTTCCACACTCACTTGGGTGTATTGAACAACCAGTTCCCATACTCATCAAGAGACCAGCTCAGTTCTTCAACAGCAGTCCCTACAAGGCCTGTGGATACACTCACCCACACTAGACACATCTAGATCAAAGACAGTGCTTCTATCCCCCCACACACACGATATCTAACTTCTCCCCAGCCGCAACCATTTATTTTGCATTGCAAATTTGACACACAACCTTCATTTGGCATGTAAACATATTCAACCTCAGTTTTCAGAGCCAAAACCAGCTCAATCCTGGAAATCTGCAGCACTGTCCAACTGGAACTGATCCCAGAGCAGATCTGAGAGCTATTTAATCCACAGGAAAAGATCAGCCCACCTACCCAACCACACAGACAGGGGCAATAGACAGGGAAAGAGACCGGGTGGATGGACGGGACATTGGTTTGGTGAGAAGGAGGAGTGGACGGAAAGGACAGGAAAGAGGGGCTAGACAGGGAAAACGAAGGGCAGAGGTGGGATCAGGAGGGAGCAACAGTTGTGAGGTCGTTTGAGTGTCTGTGCTGAGAGAGGGAGGGGTGGTGTGAGAAGTGGCCCCTCAGATGTCCAGAGAGAAAGCGTGGAACAAGAGAGCGGCACGGGAGCGAGAGAGTGCGAGACAGCGGCAAGAGAGCGCTGCACAGGAGCGCGAGAGAGCGGCACGGGAACAAGAGAGCGCAAGAGAGCAAGAGCGCGGCATGGGAGCAAGAGCACGCTCTCAGTCAAGTGCCGCTCACTCCCATGCCGCGAGAAAGCGTCGTGGGAGCGAGAGGCACAAGAGCGCGAGAAGGCGTCGCGGGAGCGCGAGAGAGAGCGGCGTGGGAGAGCGAGAGAGCGGCGCGGGAGAGCTAGAGAGCGGCGCGGGAGAGCGAGAGAGCGGCGCGGGAGAGCGGCGCGGGAGAGAGTCGCGGGAGTGCGGCGCGGGAGTGCGGCACGGGAAAGCGAGCGAGCGGCACGGGAAAGCGAGAGGGAGCGAGCAAGCGGCACGGGAAAGCGAGAGGGAGCGAGCGAGCGGCACGGGAAAGCGAGAGGGAGCGAGCAAGCGGCACGGGAAAGCGAGAGGGAGCGGCACGGGGCGGAGAGCGGGAAAGCGAGAGAAAAGCCAACTGACATTTACTCATGAGGTACTGACCTGGTGCACACTCTACACCTACTGTGATTATTATTTGACCCTGCTGGTCATCTATGAACGTTTGTTCTTCAAAATGTTCAATCTGGCTTTAATGGCCATGTACTCTTATAATCTCCACCCGACACATCCAGAAGAGGAGTTGTTCCTAGCCACCATGCCTCTACGTCTGCATTGCTTGCTGGCTTCTGTTTAACACTTTGTGACATCTGCTGATGTAAAAATGGCTTTATAAATACATTTGAATCAATAGTGTTTACCATTATTTTTTATGACTACCTCATCTCTGTACCTCACACATACAATTATCAGTCGAGCAGTGAATTTCAAACACAGATTCAACCACAAAGACCAGGGAGGTTTTCCAATGCCTCGCAAGGAAAAGCACACATTGGTAGATGGGGTAAAAAAAAATAGACAATGAATATCCCTTTGAGCACGGTGAAGTTATTAACTACACTGTGGATGGTGTATCAATACACCCAGTCACTACAAAGATACAGGCGTCCTTCCTAACTCAGTTGCCAGAAAGGAAGGAAACCACTTAGGGATTTTACTATGAGGTCAATGGTGACTTTAAAACAGTTAGAGTTTAATGGCTGTGATAGTAGAAAACTGAGAATGGATAAACAACATTGTAGTAACGCCACAATACTAACCTAATTGACAGCGTAAAATATTCCAAAACATGCATCCTGTTTGAATTAAGCACTAAAGTAAAACTGCAAAAAATGTAGCAAAGAATACAAAGCATTATCTTGGGGGAAAAACCAACAAAGCATTATCTTGGGGGAAAAACCAACACAGCACTTCAGGGATACTCCAGGCAGAGCAAAAATGTACTTGGTGGTACATTAACCAAGAGCGTTTAGGAACCACTGACCTAAAACAAGGCCAAATATACACTGGAGTTGCTTACCAAGACGACATTGAATGTTCCTGAGTGGCCTAGTTAGTTTTGACTTGAATCGGCTTGAAAATCTATGGCAAGACATGAAAATAAATGGATGTCTAGCAATGATCTACAACAAACTTAACAGAGATTGAAGATTTTTATTTTATATGTGAAAATATTGTACAATCCAGGTGTGCAAAGCCCTTACCCAGAAAGACTCACAGCTGAAATCACTGCCAAAGGTGAGCCTAACATGTATTGACTCAGGGGCGTCAATACTTATGTATATTAGATATTTCTGCATTTCATAAAATTTGCTAAAATGTCTAAAAACATGTCACTGTGTCCTTATCGGGTATTGTAAGTAGATGAGCAAGAAAATCAATTAAATCAATTTTGAATTCAGGCTGTAACACTACTAAATGTGGACTAAGCCAAGGGGTATGAATACTTTCTGAAGGCACTGTATGTAWATACAGTATGTACAGTTTGTGTGTGTGCATAAAGGGGAGATCAAGATTATCTCAGAGCATTTTCTCCTTGACTTCTCAGGAGGGGTCTAGGACAGGAAGAGGCCATTTAGCAGGACTGCGTCTCCCAGAGGCCCTTGCTCTGTTTCATTTCTGGGTGGAGATGACAGGATGTCTTTTGTTGTTATCTCCTGAGCTAAGAGGTTACATGCGGTAAACCCCAGCCGCAACCTCTACCTCTGGGATTGTGTAATTTCCTGTTTATGTTTCTAAACTTATCCACCAAAAACTCTCCCCAATACACCTCTCCAAGTACAATAAACAAAAATACAGTATAAGTCGGAAGTTTACATACACTTAAGTTGGAGTCATTAAAACTCGTTTTTCAAGCACTCCACACATTTCTTGTTAACAAACTATAGTTTTGGCAAGTCGGTTAGGACATCTACTTTGTGCATGACACAAGTCATTTTTCCAACTATTGTTTCCAGACAGATTATTTCACTTAATCACAATTCCAGTGGGTCAGAAGTTTACATACACTAAGTTGACTGTGCCTTTAAACAGCTTGGAAAATTCCAGAAAATGTCATGGCTTTAGAAGCTTCTGATTGACTCATGATGTCAATTAGCCTATTGGAGGTGTACATGTGGATGTATTTCAAGGCCTACCTTCAAACTCAGTGCCTCTTAGCTTGACATCATGGGAAAATCCAAAGAAAATCAGCCAAGACATCAGAAAAATTGTAGACCTCCACAAGTCTGGTTCATCCTTGGGAGCAATTTCCAYACGCCTGAAGGTACCACGTTCATCTGTACAAACAATAGTACGCAAGTATAAACACCATGGGTCCACGCAGCCGTCATACCGCTCAGGAAGGAGACGCGTTCTGTCTCCTAGAGATGAATGTACTGTGGTGCGAAAAGTGAAAATCAATCCCAGAACAACAGCAAAGGGCCTTGTGAAGATGCTGGATGAAACAGGTACAAACBTATCTATATCCACAGTAAAACAAGTCCTATATCGACATGGAAGAAGCCACTGCTCCAAAACCACCATAAAAAAAKCCAGACTACGGTTCGCAACTGCACATGGGGACAAAGATTGTACTTTTTGGAGAAATGTCCTTTGGTCTGATTAAACCCCAAAAAATTGTTTGGCCATAATGATCAGGAAAAAGGGGGACTGACCTAAGACAGGACATTTTTACTAGGATTAAATGTCAGGAATTGTGAAAAACTGAGTTTAAATGTATTTGGCTAAGGTGTATGTAAACCTCCGACTTCAACTGTAAATGCAAAATGTAAAGTGTGGTCCCATGTTTCCTGAGCTGAAATAAAAGATCCCAGAAATGTTCAATATGCACAAAGCTTATTTCTCTAAAATGTTGTGCACACATTTTTTATATCCCTGTAAGTAAGCATTTCTCCTTTGCCAAGATAATACATTCACATTACAGGTGTGGCATATGAAGATTCTGATTAAACAGCATGATCATTACACAGGTGCACCTTGTGTGTGGCACAATTAAAGACCACGCTAAAATGTGCAGTTTTGTCAAACACCACAATGCCACAGATGTCTCAAGTTGAGGGAGTGTGCAATTGGCATGCTGACTGCAGGAATGTCCACCAGAGTTGTTGCCAGAAAATTGAATGTTAATTTCTCTACCATAAGCCGCCTCCAATGTCATTTCAGATAATTTGGCAGTACGTCCAACCAGCCACACAACCGCAGACCACGTGTTTGGCGTTGTGTGGGCAAGCAGTTCGCTGATGTCAATGTTGTGAACAGAGTGCCCCATGGTGGCGGTGGGGTTACAGTATGGGCAGGCATAAGCTACGGACAACGAACACAATTGCATTTTATCGATGGCAATTTGAATGCCCAAAAATACAGTGACAAGATCCATTGAGAGGACAATTGTGCATATCTATACGCTCAGTCATGTGAAATCCATAGATTAGGGCCTAAAGAATGAATTTATTTCAATTGACTGATTTCCTCAAATGAACTGTAAATCAGTAAAATCAATGAAATTGTTGCATGTTGCATTTATATTTTTATTCATTATACTTAGACAAATGCTAAATAAAGAATAGTAGCAACACCTAAAGCAAAGTAGTTGTACAACCTAAAAACACACATGGGCTTCGTTCTTAGATTAAAGGAAGGGAATCTGTCATGTTCCATTGTCTGAGTTTGTAGCAATGATGACCCTCGCTCCACATCTGTTTGTGCTTTAGCCAACTCTTCTCTGCAGTGTTCCTTTGTTGTCATGCCAAAGGTAGTCCATGGCATGACAACAATAGTTAGAAGAATTGGCTAAAGCACAAGTCGATCTGGGACTYGGCTAAAGCTGAAGGGTTACAGTATGTATAATCTGTTTCCTGATTTGGAAACAGGTCAGTTCATTGTTTACTGGAATGTCTTGTTAATATTTCTCACCTGCATGGTCTCCCTCAGACTCTGGACCTCTACGGTCAACTTCTGACGTTCCACCAGCAGATGCTTCAATACATCTAATAGATGGGGAGTGAGAAAAAGAAAGTGAGAGAGAYGAGAAGAGAAAAATATGTGTTTGTTCAGAGGTATGAGATCGTGCATTTCAGAAATATGGCATTGTGGGATTATTTTAGGCATTGCTAGAAAGAGGGTCTGTTAATGTCTACGTACAGTATGTGCTGCTSTTACCCGCGCTGCTCAGTGCAGCATTCTGACTGGGGCTGAGACCCAGTGCTGACCTACACTCCTCCACCAGTCTCTCCAGCTCTCCCTGGTTGTCTGCCGTCCTATGGACCTCCAGCATGGATGTGCTCAGCCCACTGTCCTTTTCCTTCCAGCTATGCTCAGAGGGGCTGACCGGGCCYGCTGAAAACAAGGGGCTATCCAGAGATGGAGGACTCTTGGTGGGGCTAATCGTTGAGCTATTCCCCTGGGATACAGGACTCCTGGGAGTAGAGCAGGTGGGGCCTCCATTAAGCCCCATCACAACCRGCCTTTCAGGCGCTGCTGCATCACTTCCTGTCTTGCCCTGCAGGGAGATAAACCCAGGACCAATCACAGAGTAGCCTGGGCTGACAGGCAGGGAGGGTAGTAGTCTCTTCCCACTTAGGGCTGGAGCTGGGGCCGGAGCTGMGGCTGGGACCGGCTGGCCTGGTGTAGAGGGTGTGATCTGAGTGAGAGCAGGCAGGGTGGAGGTCACTGGAGAAGTAGGGGGGGTGTGAAACACATCCAAGTTGGGCCCTGGAGAGAATAAGAGCAACAACGCAAAAGTGTGAGTAAGAGACACAGCCAACGAGTGTGAGAGATTGAGTGCAGTGGTCACTGGTTGGGCATGTATCGTGTGATGGCATGCAAAGCTGCCAGGATGACTAATCCAGACCATCAACCCCCCACAATACTCAGGCTGTCATTCTCAGGATGAATGGGCCATTGCTTGTCAGGAGACACACATTCCTCTGCTCTGTGCTGCTGATCTATACCACCACTGACCCTAAGTCCTCCTTTGTTCTTGGTTTAAACAGATATTCTCTAAGCTTAATGGATATCATTCCTGATAGAGTTCAACAATACAAGTTATGGAAAGTGATGCATCATAATCAGGTCAATCTAACCCACAGCAAATTCAGTGACTGGCCGTAACTTCCCACTTCACCCGCTGCCTTCTATTCACCCATTCCAAGCCATAATGTGTGTGTCCGCCAGCATTAGGCTTACCATGATTAATCCATTTCAGTTGTGCTGAGCCGGGGAATTCTGCAGATTCATCACAGCTTGGGTAGCAAAGCCTGACAAATCGCAAGGGGACGCGAGGAGAATGACCACCGAGCAACACACACACAGGAACCAAGCCAAGATTCCTACCCCCTGACCCACACACACTCTGGAGATTGGGGAACACAAATAGAGAGATGGATCCAGTCTCTCCTCACTCCCTCTTGTCTCATTCCTTCTCTCTATTAATGCCTCTCTCTGTCCATCCCCATTCGGTCTTTTCACCATTGACTAAAAGCTGAAATAGGTATGTGAGCATCCCGCCGGGTATGCTGTCTGATCTCTGAAGGAAGAGTCAAAATACTTCAGAGACAGCTGTTCAGCACATCAGGAGGGTTGACAGGTTAAGTGAGGAGTGAGTGTGTGTGTGTGTGTGTGGGGGGGGGGTACCTGTGGGTCCATGGCAGTCCTTGCTGGAGAAGTTACCCATGATGCAGTGGGAAAGTAGACAACACACCAGTGGCCCTGGCCTTTATTGGCTCTCTCTGTCTGGACAGAGCTGAGGCTGCAGAGGAGACCTGCACAACAAATCAGTACGATTAATCATCTCTAATATGGCACCGCACAATTACGTAATGTTCCACAAGGGAAATGATGCACCAATGAATAACATCCCGCACACAGCAATTCTCGAAACCCCTCGATATAGACACCAATCTATATTAAAAGTGATTAGAGAAGTATGCCCAGTGAGAGAGAGAGAGAGAGGACATGAGTGTACATCCAGACTAAACATTAGATAGACATCTTAGTTCTGCACCATGTTCATTTGAATTGTTCACCACCTTCGGGGAAAAACAAAAAGTCTGCAACAAACCAAAGCACATTTTAGTGAGGGATAGAACAGATGACAATATAATCCCACAACTCCATTTTAGTAGCTTTAATAAAACAGTGCCCGTATCATGAATTTGGTCGTCTAATCTGTCAGTGAGATCTGTCCAAAGCGTGCCAATACGTGACTGAGGAGCTGGCGGTTCTCAACTTTAATTATTCTCATTTGTAGCCGACTAATGACGGAGATCATTCAAACCTCAGTGGCTTTGGGCGTTTGCATTGATCTCCCATGTTAAATATACACGCAAGCCCATTTCAATATCTAAATTGGATGATTGATAGCCAAACGAAGTTGAATGCATGTAGCCCTAGAGTTACAGAACCYCACCTTCCCCTAAAATGAATTTATAGGCGCAACTCAGTCGTCCCATCAAAAATACTAAAACTCAACTTATATATTTATACAAGGAAGGAGAAGAGAAAACATTTCGTTTTTCTACCAACACGAAACRCGTCACAAAGAAATGTGAAAGTTGGCTGAGACATACGTCTTTCTATCCAAACTGCGACGCATTTATCAAGCTTTATAATCAGAGAAAAAATAAACTGTAGGCCTACACACCCTTTACACTTTAAGGTATAATTATTTATTTGTATCCCTTTCTTTTCCTCCTCGTGCAAATATAATCAATTGTATCTCCTCCTCACCTACCTTCCCGCTGTAGCCTACCGCGCACTGGATCTGTKCTCTTTGTCAATGCGGGGAGTGCGTACCACGAAAGAGGAAGAAGTAGCCAAACGCACAAACTCCGCTTGTTCAAGGTGAAGTAGACCTATACACTCTTGTTTCTCTCATGAGAACCCCCAATATGTAATGTGACAAGTATTTTTTAACAGAACTTAATGCATCTTCATCAACTTTATCTAACTTTCATCCATTCTGCTCTGATACAGTAAGCTCTCAGTTCTGGCCATGGCCACTAGMAGCATAATTGCGCTCTTCTATTTGCATGCAATAGTGATTGGTCGTTCGCGAACGGATCTTTTTGGTGAACGCAGGGAAAATAATAGCATCGGTGAAAGAGACGTTAATTTGGCTCCCTGATTTGCATACTGCTACTACTGCTTTTTGAGCTCAAAACAACGTTTTTCTGTAGATAAATGACAAAATAATTATCGAAAGACAGTGAATTCTCACTGCAGACAATGAATAGTGGGGATGGAGAGTTGTCAATCTGGTCCACGTTGATGTTTTGTGCATAAAAAATGTAGTTCCTATTTTTTGCAGGCCATCTAATAATTTGGCCAGGTAAAATTGTATTTGAACAACCATTTCACGATCTGACATAATGGTAGCCTACCTTTTGGGCTTTACATTAAAGATGTTTTAAAAAATCATGGTTCTAGGTAGATTTTTAAAGGGAAACTTACTGCTAGACACAATGTAGGGTGTTTTTCCAGTTTCCCTGCATAATTCTAATTGATGAGAGGGTGTTTCAGACATAATTATGCACTACAGCTGTGTTTTAGAATTTTCGAGCCGGTAGAGTTCAATCAATGACGTCATTGGTTGATTGATCCTGCTGTCAGATCTAAAACTGAATGGTCATGTTTTGTAGCAATTATTGTGTCTTTGTGTTTCGCAGATTGCACGATCACGCTAGCAGAGAGTAGATATGGTTTTCCTTGTTCAATAGAGCCATAGAGTACCACGGCATGAGTCATAATACCCARAAAACCTAGCGGTGAAACAGGGAAATGGTTCCAATCGTTTTTACACCATTCATTTTTCCCATAGGGGATTTTAGAAACATAAAAAATAAAGGCTGTTTCATGTAGACTTACCATGGTGTGACGTTTTGATAACCYTATAAATCTCTCTTGGACAAGGTGACTTTTATCAAGACATCTTAGACATGCAAAACTACAAATCCCTGCAAGCTCCTGCACATCATCTCTAGCTGAAACCTTTGCTAAACAGGTATTGTCAATTTAAAGACAGTTCACAGAATTGTCAATTAAAAGAAATGTAGGCAATTTATTCATTACTATATTTAGCTAACGTTAGATAGTTAATCCAGAGATTCTTACCTTTGCCTTGATTCGGCAGTCTCATCCAGATCGCCATGGTAATTAGCATTTCATTTTTTCGGGTAAATTCAAGTTACTGGTTACTAGTTACTGGAGCTATGTTACCGTGCACTGTCTCGCCGAGATTGTTAAATAATTAACTACAATGGCTGCTTCTGATGATTCCTCTTTCCAAGATGAGCTGGATGACAATTATTATGTTTTTAATGTTCTTTTAAACTGAAACATACAGCCCTATTTATTTGAGTCGGAATACATGGAAGAGGAGTTGAGACAGTGAGAGAGAAAAAATTGCGAGACCAGCAAGCAGTGGGGGCAGCTTAGACAAGTTAGTCCAGGACTCATGTGGGCAAATGACAAACTACTAAGTTGTTTTGCTGTCGGTAGCTAGCTAGCAATATGACCTCTCTTTTTACAGGAGGCAGAGTTGTTCAATACAATACAATTTGGTGATACATTTGGCCATAACGGTGCTTGCTAATACCACTACAAGCCAAGCTAGCCAAGTTTAGCTAGCTAACTGTGTTTGCCATACCTAAAATGTACTGCAATGTAATGTTATAGCGAGTTTGCTAAACTGGAGAATTGTTTTGATGATGATGGTAGAGGATAATGGAATGACTTTGGCTTTATATACTCCTATTAGTCTTCAGAAAACCCCCTTGARTTTTTCCACATTTTGTTGTGTTACAGTCTGAATTTTAAATTGAGATTTTTTTGTCACTGGCCTACTGTACACACAATACCCCATCACGTCAAAGTGTATTGTTCCCCCATACATTTTTTACAAATTAATAAAAAATGAACCCCTTTAAGGCAAGCCTAAATAAGTTCAGTAGTAAACATTTGCTTAACAATTCACATAAGTTGCATGGACTCACTCTGTGTGCAATAATAGAGTTTGAGTAAAAATAGCATATTGTATGGATTKTTTTCGCTATAACAAATACTCAGATGAAACATATTGTGCTATTTATCACAGACTACTTTGTGTCAAAGTTTAACAAGGACATTTGTTTTGAAACCATTTCAATTCTTTTTAATAGTGGTACAAAATAACATCTGTTGTGCTCCCGGTCAAAACTCACCGGTATGATTTTATGAGTAAAGAAAGGACATAGGCCCAAAACTACACATGAAAACTTTACCATATTACAAAATTAATGTCTGAACACATTAAAGAACAACAGTAACAATAACAGTATTACTAACAATAACAAAACATTCAAATKTGTCAATCAATTGTGGTTGCCTGTTGTGTGTTCTCATGCACCTGTTGGACATGCACCTGTTGTTGCATGTGCCTTGCAAATATATGCACTGCATTTATGGAACGTAATGCTCGTTTTGACATCTCTTGGTGCACACAGATCTCTTCCTTTTGTCTCTTCTGTCTCTGGTGGCCGTAGATCTTGCTTCTGGCCCTTGTATATCTCTAACCAATCCAGCAGAGGATGGTGTTGGAGGAAGGTGTTGGTGCCTTTGAATGAGGGGTGCCACCATGGCTTTCCCCAACTCTTCTCGGAATAGTCTCGTCTTGAAGAATTTCCCCTGCTTCCAGCCTGGATTCACCTCCATCCACGCCACAAACACGGTGTAGGCCGACACATCTAGGATGTTGGAGAACACCACCATGAGCCAATGTGCCGTCATCCTCTTACAAGAGTATGTGCCAGTAACCTGCAAAAGTGCAACAATCAGTAAATAAAATAATGAGTACATACAAGTGATACTTCATGTCTTGCACAGTAACGTGAATAATTGTATTAAAGCGTTGTTTTAATTTATCACATCTAAAACATATTTACATATTCAAATGAATAGAATTGACTCCATACGATTAAAAAATTCAATGAGTATTTCACTAAACAACATGTCTTATTTTTATGGTGCAGATAAAACAATCTGATCATAGAGAAAAAGTACATGAGACTTGAAAGATAAAAAGTAACATACCTTAACATACCGACGAAGAGCATATGAGGTGAAGAAATTTTCCCCTGGAGACCTACAGTCATTTCCAGGACCACTCGCTTCCCCTGGTTCCTTTACGGGAACACCGTCAGAAGGTTTCCCGGTGTAAACCTGCATGTTCCAGGCATAACTTGTCCTGGCATCACATGCTGCCAATARCTTTATTCCATATTTAGACGGTTTGCTTGGCATGCACTGTTTGAATGGGCAGCGTRCCCTAAAAGCGACCAGARGCTCATCCACTGTGATGTCTGGACTTGGGTTATAGATGAGTGGCAGGCGCTCCACCCACTTGTGCCAAACCTCTCTGATCGCTGCCAGCTTGTCTTGTTGACGGCGGCCTGGTCTTGTATCACGGTTGTCGAAGCGAATCAACCGTGACAACACGTGAAATGTCTGGAGTGACATAGTGGCACCCAAAATTGCCTGACCAGACTCTATCCCATAAACTGGTGGTAGATTTGTTTCTGGATCTGAACACACCAGCCYAAATCAAGAGACCCACGWKTGCRTGGACGTCTGTCCGGTCTACCTCTTTCCAGTTGTCTGTGTAAACGCYTCTCCCCTCCAAGTTMGTCATGTTTATCGCTATAGTTTCGATTGACTCTGTCAGGAACAGTTCGAATCAGCGTATCTCGTTGGCCCTGGGGTCATCCTGATAACATTTTCAGCCGACAGCAGACCTCTCCTCTCAGCTGGGGATGAAGACCAGGACAAATTCCAATTCTTTGACCGGAATGTAGCAATAACCTCAGCAGGGCCCTCTTCCTCATCACTGGATTGTTCCACATCGAACGTCTCTTGGTCTGGATCATATTCTGTGTTGTCTTCAACTTCTGACACTTCCTCCTCTAATGTATCTTCACTGTTAGTTTCCTGGCCTCTCTCCTCCTCACCAGTGCCATGATCAAAGATATGATCAAGAGCCTCACATACAGTATATCGTTTGGTCATTGTGCTGCCACAGAATGAATTGTGAGCAAAGGCCTCAAAAAAGAATTATGTACCAGAGCTGCGAGAAAAGTTCTATATATTATTGAAACAATGTAGCGATTGTTTGTGAGAATGCCAACAGGTGTGGTTCCCGTGGGGAAAAGATTCTATTGGGGAAAGGTTCCTGTGGGGGTTGCCATGGAAGCCAAGAAGGGCTCCAGCCCAGAGTCTCTGGTGGCACAGCTAGCACTGTGATGCAGTGCCTTAGACCACTGTGCCACCCAGGAGGCCCCATCAAGGATATCTTTGTATTGTGCTCCGTTTTTGCCTCAATCCTGACTAGTCTCCCAGTCCCTGCGGCTGAAAAACATCCCCACTGCATGATGCTGCCACAACCATGCTTCACCGTAGGGATGGTTCCAGGTTTCCTGCAGACGTGACGCTTGACATTCAGCCCAAGAGTTCAATGTTCATTTCATCAGACTAGAGAATCTTGTTCATCATGGTCTGACAGTCTATAGGTTCTTTTTGGCAAACTCCAAGCGGGCTGTCACGTGCATTTTACTGAGGAGTGGCCTCCATCTGGCCACTCTACCATAAAAGCTTGATAGGTGAAGTGCTGTAGAGATGGTTGTTGTTCTGGAAGGTTCTCCCATCTCCACAGAGGAACTCTAGAGCTCTATCGGTGACCATCGGATTCTTGGTCACCTCCCTGACCAAGGCCCTTCTCCCCCGATTGCTCAGTTTGGCTGGGCAGCCAGCTCTATGAAGAGTCTTGGTGGTTCCAAACTTCTTCCATTTAAGAATGATGGAGGTCACTGTGTTCTTGGGGACCTTCAATGATTCAGAAATGTTTTGGTACCCTTACACAGATCTGTGTCTCGACACAATCCTGTCTTGGAGCTCTACAGACAATTCCTTCGACCTCATGGCATGGTTTTTGCTCTGACATGCACTGTCAACTATGGGACCTTTATATAGACAGGTGTGTGCCTTTCCAAATCAATTGAATTTACCACAGGTGGACTCCAAGGATGATCAATGGAAACCGAATGCACCTGAGCTCAATTTCATGTCTCATAGCAAAGTGTCTGAATATTTATGTAAATAAGGTATTTCTGTTTTTATTTTTAATCCATTTGCAAAAATGTCTAGAAACCTGTTTTCACTTTGTCATTATGTGGTATTGTGTGTAGATTGCTTAGGATTTGTATTTATTTAATTCATTCTAGACTAAGGCTGTAACGTAACAAAATGTGTAAAAAGTCAAGGGGTGAATCACTATATTTCATATATTGCCATAACTCGGTCTCCAGAGCAAATAGACTTTGTCTTGAATACAAGCCATGTCTGCTTATTTGCTACATTGACAGACTAATCTATTGTTTTATTTAAGCATGTTTACTTGCCAACAAATTAAAGTTTAAATGATACATCGACTCCCTTCATCCTTTGTTTTAGCATTTCATTAATATCACAATGAATTGATCCAGAAGTTGAAGTCGAGACTTTATTGGTTTCTGATGCAGCTAGAATTATTTATTCATGTCAGTACACTTAAAAAATTATTATATAAAACACCATTATATACATATGTACAACAGCTAGCAATATCTATACCACAATGCAGTTATGAGCATACTAGGCACTCTATACTATACTACAACATCAGTCTAACTAAATATGGATGTTGTATTGGTTGAATGTTCCAGGCAGGTTCCAGATGTTTCTTCAGCTGGTGAACTCTTCTTGTGGCAATGTTCTTCACCACCCACTGCTTAGACCTCTTGCAGAAGATTTGATGTATGTACAGTACTGCAAGTCTCCTGGAAAGACATGAAGACTGATCATGAGAATGTGTAACCATACAATAAACCATGTTAATCTGTAAACAAGAAAGGGTACAGTAGACTGGTATGTGTTTTGTTTACACTCATAATGAGGCATTGAGATGGGCTGTTAGCAAAGATATAAAACATTTGAGGGGCTTAGTCGTGTGTATTGTTGTGTTTGAGCACCTACAGTTGTGCTGTTAAGTAGACAAGCACTGCCAACAGTAGAGTGGATAGGGTAGAAGAGTGTACTAACAGCCCCTCTCTCCCATGCCAAAGAACTGACTGCAAGGGTTGAAAATTTGAGAAGCACTTACATTTATATATTTTTGTCTTGTACACAGTAGTTATTCATGATTCTGTTTTCCATTTGGCTGTCTGGCTTGTTTCAAAGTTTCAAAGTCAGATGATGTTGAGTTTGAGCTTATTCCAGGCTGAAAGCTTTCATCCAATGGGTCTACAGGCTCTGCACTACTGAAGCTGATGTCAAGGTCATCGTCGTCAGCAACAGCAGGACTAATCTGTAGAACACGCAGTGATTAGCCAACATTTTACTACTTTGTCCCATCAATAAACACTCAAACAACGTACTATTTTCACCCCCCCCCCCATGTCAACAGATCATGCATACTAACCTTCACAGACAATACCCACCCCAACAGACACCAGTCAGTGACCCACATCATCCGCTCCTTACTAATCCCTCCTTTTCTCCAATTTACACTTCAAGCCTTGCATGAACAATCAGCTAAACCTCTATAATACAGAGAAAACTACAGTAGTAGTTGTAGCCGACTTGTGAACACATCAACTGTCACAACAAGACCATGTTTATGCCTAGCTCATCATGGAGTCATGGAAAGATTTAGTCGATTTTATTAAGATTTTAGAAGGTGACTTCGCTACAATAGTTTCTGGTGCTTAGCTTGATGTTGATGCCTCTGCAGATGTTGATGGGATTGGACTCTAAATAGAACACAGTCATGTTAGCTCGCTAATGGTTAACTAATGTAACCTAACAAAGCTAATGTTAGCTTGCAAAGCTACACATCTTTTTTTGTTGTTGCACAAAACTACCCTCTATACTTCCTTTAATTTTTTTTAAACCGGTGCCGGTTACCTTCAGATGAGTCCCGTGACAGTTGTGGGGGTCGTAGAACCAAACGGAGAACACCATCGTGTTCGTGAGAGTCTCATCTTTCCATAGTGGCCATATTACTTTCCATGAGAAGACCGATTTTCGGGATGTCTGATGGTCTGACAAACACAGCTGTAGTTCGTTCACCTACCACCGCAGATGTGTAAGGCCGATATAGGTGGATGCTGTGGATTGAGACACAGTCCATGCAAGATATCTCTAGCTTGGTTGTAAAATAGTTGCAGGCCTGCGCCTGTGAGTCTCTCCCTTCCATAGTGGGGTAAAATATATTTCAAGTTTAAAGTTTTAATGTCACATGCACAAGTACAGTGAAATGCCTTTATTGTAAGCTCTAACCCCAACAATTCAGTAACAAAATAGAACAAAAACACACAAGATAAGAAATAAGAAGAACACAATAAAATAACTTAGCATACTATATACAGGGTCAGTTCCAGTACCATGATTACAATGTGCAGGGATACTGGATCGCCAGAGGTAGATACAGTTGAAGTCGGAAGTTTACATACACCTTAGCCAAATATATTTAAACTAGGTTTTTCACAATTCCTGACATTTAATCAAAGTAAAAAATATCCTGTCTTAGGTCAGTTAGGATCACTACTTTATTTTAAGAATGTGAAATGTCAGAATAATAGTAGATAATTATTTCAGCTTTTATTTCTTTCATCACATTCCCAGTGGTTCAGAAGTTTACATACACTCAATTAGTATTTGGTAGCATTGCCTTTAAATTGTTTAACTTGGGTCAAACGTTTTGGGTAGCCTTCCACAAGCTTCCCACAATAAGTTGGGTGAATTTTGGCCCATTCCTCCTGACAGAGTTGGTGTAACTGAGTCAGGTTTGTAGGCCTCCTTGCTCACACACACTTTTTCAGTTCTGCACACAAATGTTCTATAGGATTGAGGTCAGGGCTTTGTGATMGCCACTCCAATACCTTGACTTTGTTGTCCTTAAGCCATTTTGCCACAACTTTGGAAGTATGCTTGGGGTCATTGTCCATTTGGAAGACCCATTTGCAACCAAGTTTTAACTTCCTGACTGATGTCTTGAGATGTTACTTCAATATATCCACATCATTTTCCTACCTCATGATGCAATCTGTTTTGTGAAGTGCACCAGTCCCTCCTGCAGCAAAGCACCCCCACAACATGATGCTGCCACCCCCGTGCTTCACAGTTGGGATGGTGTTCTTCGTCTTGCAAGTCTCCCCCCTTTTCCTCCAAACATAACGATGGTCATTATGGCCAAACAGTTCTATTTTTGTTTCATCAGACCACAGGACATTTCTCCAAAAAGTACTATCTTTGTCCCCATCTGCAGTTACAAACCGTAGTCTGGCTTTTTTTTATGGCGGTTTTGGAGCAGTGGCTTCTTCCTTGCTGAGCAGCCTTTCAGGTTATGTCGATATAGGACTTGTTTTACTGTGCATATAGATATGTCTGTACCTGTTTCCTCCAGCATCTTCACAAGGTCCTTTGCTGTTGTTCTGGGATTGATTTGCATTTTTCACACCAAAGTACGTTCATCTCTAGGAGACAGAACACGTCTCCTTTCAGAGCGGTATGATGGCTGCGTGGTCCCATGGTGTTTATACTTGCGTACTATTGTTTGTACAGATGAACGTGGTACCTTCAGGCGTTTGGAATTTGATCCCAAGGATGAACCAGACTTGTGGAGGTCTACAATTTTCTTTCTGAGGTCTTGGCTGATTTCTCTTGATTTTCCCATGATGTCAAGCAAAGAGGCACTGAGTTTGAAGGTAGGCCTTGAAATACATCCACAGGTACACCTCCAATTGACTCATATGGTGTCAATTAGCCTATCAGAAGCTTCTAAAGCCATGACATAATTTTATGCAATTTTCCAAGCTGTTTAAAGGCACAGTTAGTGTATGTAAACTTCTGACCCACCGGAATTGTGATACAGTGAATTATAAGTAAAATAATCTGTATGTAATCTGTATATAATCTGTATCCGTGCTTCTACACCTGCATTGCTTGCTGTTTGGGGTTTTAGGCTGGGTTTCTGTACAGCACTTCGAGATATTAGCTGATGTACGAAGGGCTATATAAAATAAACTTGATTTGATTTGATTTTGATGTAAACAATTGTTGGAAAAATGACTTGTGTCATGCACAAAGTAGATGTCCTAACCGATTTCAACTGGGGTAAGGTGACTAGGCATCAGGATACAGTTGAAGTCGGAAGTTTACATACACTTAGGTTGGAGTCATTAAAACTTGTTTTTAAACCACTCCACAAATTTCTTGTTAACAAACTATAGTTTTGGCAAGTCGGTTAGGACATCTACTTTGCATGACACAAGTCATTTTTTCCAACAATTGTTTACAGAGGTGTTCAGTCCCAGGGTCCTAAGCTTGAACGGCCCGACCAGCGCTCTAACATCCATGGGAGTGGAGAGGGGCTGAGTGGGGACATTCAGCTCAGAAGCCAGGGTAGCGTCTAAAAAGCTCTCATCGACCAAAGAGTCAATGAGGACCCGGAGAGATTTGGACTTGTTTCCCCACAGCAGAATGGCATGAGAAGGGGTGCTAGCAAGGGAAGCAGGAAAGTTCTCCATATGAACCACCCGAGTACTCGCTTCTACCAGTGAGCCTGGTCTTTTTTAGGCTCACTGAGCAGGTGGAGTGACCGATGAGACGGCACTGCTAGCAGCTGGGTTACTGAGGGGCTGTGGGGTTACCACCGTGGTAGGCTGCCTCCCAGACAACCCACGGAATTGCTCCAGCAAAATGTCCAATGCCCAGTCATGGCGTTCAGCCAACATTTGGACCCCCTCCATAAGGCCACAAAGCAGTTCCTCGTGCCTCCCGATGGTGGCTCATTGGGAGGAGATGGCGTCGCACAGCTGGCCCGGGTCTGCTGGGTCAATCATGGCCATTTCGTACTAACACGTTTGAAGGTAAGACCCAGGTGCAGACCATGTTGAAGTAACAAAAGTTTATTGATTCGAACACGGGCAGTCAAAGGTACAGGACGGCAGACAGGCTCAGGGTCAGGGCAGGCAGAAAGGTAAAAACCAGGAAACCTAGAAAACAGGCACTATAAACAGGACAGGAGAAAGGGGAAAAACGTTGGTAGGTATGAATGAACAAAACGAACTGGCAACAGACAAACAGAGAACACAGGAATAAATCCACAGGGGATAATGGGGAAGATGGGCGACACCTGGAGGGGGGTGGAGACGATCACAAAGACCAGTGAAACAGATAAGGGTGTGACATTCTTACTAATTAGTGACCTTAATCAATCAATTAGAAGGGTGGAGCGAAATCCGCAGACACTCGGCCCTCTGTGGAATGAGTTTGACACGTGGCTTACAGTGCTTGTTTACATTTACTTTGTTTATAAAATTTGGAGTAAAACAAGCTTATATTTTGGGTTCTGATGATCAACGAAAGTTGAACTAAGCTCATGAGGCATTTATAAGTTATCCTTTCACTGCTACCAAACCCGGATCTGGGAGCACCCCCCACAGTAAAAAAGCTGACTAGCATAGCCTAGCATAGCGTCACAAGTAAATACWAGCATCTAAATATCATTAAATCACAAGTCCAAGACACCAGATGGAAAATACAGATCTTGTGAATCCAGCCATCATTTCTGATTTTTTAAATGTTTACAGGGAAGACACAATATGTAAATCTATTAGCTAACCACGTTAGCAAAAGACACCACTTTTTTTACTCCACCAGTTTTTTCCTGCATGGGCAGCTATCACCAATTTCGACTAAATAAAGATATATATAGCCACTAACCAAGAAACAACTTCATAAGATGACAGTCCGAAACATATTTATGGTATAGCATATGTTTTTTTAGAAAAAATTTGCATATTTCAGGTATAAATCACAGTTCTACATTGCAGCTGCAATCTGAAATAGCGTTGGAAGCAGCAGGAATAATTACAGAGACCGACGTCAATTACCAAAATACTCATCTTAAAACATTCTGAAAAATACACAGCATACACAAATGAAAGACCAACATCTTGTGAATCCAGCCATCATTTCTGATTTTTAAAATGTTTTACAGGGAAGACACAATATGTAAATCTATTAGCTAACCACGTTAGCAAAAGACACCACTTTTTTTACTCCACCAGTTTTTACTCCATCAGTAGCTATCACTAATTCGACTTAAATAAGATTTATTATAGCCACTAACCAAGAAACAACTTCATAGAATGACAGTCTGATAACAAGTGTTTTACAGCGAAAACACAATATATCGTATTATAGCATACCACATTGAGCTAACATCACCCCAGCATTGATTCAGGCAAAAAACGCGATAACGTTATCACCACCAAAATATATAAATTTTTCACTAACCTTCTCAGAATTCTTCAGATGACAGTCCTGTAACATCATATTACACAATGCATATAGAGTTTGTTCGAAAATTGCATATTTAGCATCACAAATCGTGGTTATGCTTATGTATCAGTCAAAACATAGCATGGCATTTCTGGCCGGCGCCTATCTTGGAAGGGCACCTAAGTTTACGATTATTTATCGATTAATGACTTAAAAAATACAGGTTGGACAGCTAATGAAGGCATTGGTTATTAATGCAACCGCTGATTTAGATTTTTAAAATTAACGTTACTAACATACAATGTGCGTTTACAGCCAGACTAGTGCCGCAATAAATGGCCGAAAAATGCGTTTACCATTTTTTTTCCACCATAAATACGGAATAAAATCATAAATAGCTCTTACTTTGACGAGCTTCCATCAAGAATCTTGGGGCAAGGTGTCTTTTGTCCAAAATAATCGTTGCTTTGTTGTAAAACGTCTCACTTCAAACTTCAGAACTTAGCAGCTACATTGCTACGCTGGCACCACAACATGTCCAAATCCTCAAACGCAATACTACGAAAATTCCGAAAATAGCAATATACTCGCATAAACTGATATAAATCGGTTTCAAATAACTTCGTTATGATGTTTCTAACACCTATATCGAATTAAATCACAGACGGATATATCTTAGCCCGATAACAAGAGCTATTCAACATGCCATTCTGATGTCCTCTCTTGCGCCTTGGCGAGCGTCCAAAAGAACGTACATGTCACTCCATTGCCTTTTATAAACTCTGAGAAATAAGTAGAGACTCCATTCCACTTCTCATTGGTTACTGACATCCAGGGGAAGGCGGGTGCAGTACATTTCGATCCATAGGGCACACACAGAGCTTTAAACTGATCTGAGAACAGAGACTATTTTTCTGACCTTCGCATGTCCTGTCATGATTTTCGCTGTAGAAAGAGTTCTGGTTCACCCACAGACATAATTCAAACGGTTTTAGAAACTAGAGATTGTTTTCTATCCAATAGTAATAATAATATGCATATTGTACGAGCAAGAATTGAGTACGAGGCAGTTTAATTTGGAGACGCAAAATGTCGAAGTTGAAACAGCACCCCCTGTAGTGTTCTTCAAGAATCAATGGGAACATATCATTAATTTATAAGTCCAAAAATGGATGCAGCAACTGCAGATTGCCCATTTTAACCAACTTCAAAACGGCGGTCTTTGTGAGTCAAGATGTGGGTTTTTCATGACCGAAGGCACATGCACAATATGGAATTACATGCATGCGAACCATGCATAGAGCTGGCCGCCCWGCCAAACTGAGCAATCGGGGGAGAAGGGCCTTGGTCAGGGAGGTGACCAAGAACCCGATGGTCACACTGACAGAGCTCCAAAGTTCCTTACTGGAGATGGCAGAACCTTCCAGAAGGACAACCATCTCTGCAGCACTCCACCAATCAGGCCTTTATGGTACAATGACCAGTCGGAAGCCACTCCTTAGTAAAAGGCACATGACAGCCTGCTTGGAATTGGCCAAAAGGCACCTAAAGACTCTCAGACCATGAGAAACAAGATTCTCTGGTCTGATGAAACCAAGATTAAACTCTTTGGCCTGAATGCCAAGCGTCACGTCTGGAGTATACCTGGCAACACACCTATGCTGAAGCATGGTGGCGGCAGCATGCTGTGGGGATGTTTTTTAGTGGCAGGGACTGGGAAACTAGTCAGGATCGAGGGAAAGATGACCGTAGCAAAGTACAGAGAGATCCTTGATGAAAACCTGCTCCAGATTACTCAGGACCTCAGACTGGGGCGAAGGTTCACCTTCCAATAGGACAACGACCTTAAAACCTCTTAGGGCTAGGGGGCAGTGTTCGGAAGTTCGGATAAATGATGTGCCCAAAGTAAACTGCCGGTTACTCAGGCCCAGAAGCTAGGATATGCATATAATTGGTAGCATTGGATAGACTCTGAAGTTTCTAAAACGGTTACAATAATGTCTGTGAGTATAACAGAACTGATTTTGGAGGCGAAAACCCGAGGAAAATCCATTCAGAAATGTGTTTTTTGAGGTCACAGTCCATTTCAATGCTTGTCTATGGGATATACAAATAAATAGCTCCCAGATTGCAGTTCCTCTGGCTTCCACTAGATGTCAACAGTCTTTAGAAATGGTTTCAGGCTTGTTTTTTGAAAAATTAGCAAGTATTTGTAGTCTTTCAAGGTGTCCCTCGTTAGGACTCTAGTCTTGTGGCACGCGTGAATGAGGGAGCACACTTCGTTTTTTATCTCCGGTATTGAACATACTACATTCCGTCTTAAATTTTATCGTTTATTTACATATTAGGGTACCTGAGGATTGATTAGAAACGTTGTTGGGCGAAGTTTACCGGTAACTTTTGGGATTCCTTTGTCTGCATGTTGAACGAGTGGAACGGGTGGATTACTGAATCAAACGTGCCAACTAAACTGACTTTTTTGGGATATAAAGAAGGACTTTATCGAACAAAACGACCATTTGTTGTGTAGCTGGGACCCTTGGGATTGCAAACAGAGGAAAATCTTCAAAGGTAAGTGATTTATTTTATCGCTATTTCTGATTTTTGTGACGCCTATGCTCGTTTGGAAAATGTTTTTAATGCTGGTGTATGCAGGGCGCTGTCCTCAGATAATTGCATGGTATGCTTTCGCCGTAAAGCCTTTGGATTAACAAGAAATTAAGCTTTTAAATGATGTAAGACACTTGTATGTTCATGAATGTTTAATATTAAAATTTTGTCATTTGAATTTGGCACGGTCCAGCTTCACCGGATGTTGTCGATTCTGATCCCGGTAACGGTATACGTGCGCTAAGAGGTTTAGGCACACAGCCAAGAAAACGCAGGAGTGGCTTCGGGACAAGTCTATGAATGTCCTTGAGTGGCCCAGTCAAAGCCTGACCTTGAACCCGATCAAACCCGACAGAGCTTGAGAGGATCTGGAGAGAAGAATGGGAGAAACTCCCCAAATACAGGTGTGCCAAGCTTGTAGTGTTATACCCAAGAAGACTCAAGGCTGTAATCACTGCCAAAGGTGCTTCAACAAAGTACTGAGGAAAGGGTAAATACTCGTAGATGTGATATTTCAGTTTTTATTTTTTTACATTTGCTGAAAATGTCTAAAAACAAGTTTTTGCTTTGTCATTCTGGAGTATTGTGTGTGGATTGATGAGGAAAAATAATAGGGCTGTAACGTCACAATGTGGAAAAAGTCAAGGGGTCTGAATACTTTCCAAATGCATTGTATAAGGTCCTTGGACGTTAAAGGAGTAGGCTTGCTTGCCTACATTCCTTAACAGTACATTCCTGATAGACATGAAAGAATGATTGATGTGTGTAGATGCTATGTAGGTGTCTCAGTGCTTCATAGCCCCGTGACAATGCCTTACATCTTAGGGACACATCAAGATTTATCTTTGCTTATTTTTCAGCACAATAAACTGATTTATTGATTTATAATGAACAACCAAATATCGCTATATATCTTTATGAAGAACATGAATGAAAACAACCCAGCTCTATGATTTTTTTTTWATTCACCTTTATTTAACCAGGTAGGCTAGTTGAGAACAAGTTCTCATTTGCAACTGCGACCTGGCCAAGATAAAGCAAAGCAGTTCGACACATACAACAACAGAGTTACACATGGAATAAACAAACATACAATCACAAATACAGTKGAAAAATCTATATACAGCATGTGCAAATGAGGTAGGTGCTCAGGAATGGCAGCAGGCAGGTGTGAGTGCATCTGCACGCACAGTGAGGCGAAGACTTTTGGAGGATGGCCTGGTGTCAAGAAGGGCAGCAAATAAGCCACTTCCCTCCAGGAAAAACATCAGGGACAGACTGATATTCTGCAAAAGGTACAGGGATTGGACTGCTGAGGTAAAGTCATTTTCTCTGATGAATCCCCTTTCCGATTGTTTGGGGCATCCGGAAAAAAGCTTGTCCGAAGAAGACAAGGTGAGCACTACCATCAGTCCTGTGTCATGCCAACAGTAAAGCATCCTGAGACCATTCATGTGTGGGGTTGCTTCTCAGCCAAGGGAATGGGCTCACTCACAATTTTGCCTAAGAACACAGCCATGAATAAAGAATGGTACCAACACATCCTCAGAGAGCAACTTTTCCCAACCATCCAGGAAAATTTTGGTGACGAACAATGCCTTTTCCAGCCTGATGGAGCACCTTGCCATGAGGCAAAAGTAATAACTAAGTGGCTCGGGGAACAAAACATCGATATTTTGGGTCCATGTGTCATGCCCTGACCTTAGAGATCCTTATTATTCTCTATGTTTGATTAGGTCAGGGTGTGACTCGGGTGGGAAAGTCTATGTTTTCTATTTCTTTGTTTTTGGCCGAGTGTGGTTCCCAATCAGAGGCAGCTGTCTATCGTTGTCTCTGATTGGGGATCATATATAAGTTGTCATTTTCCTTTTGGGTTTTGTGGGATCTTGTTTTCTGTTTAGTTTCTTAGCCTTACAGAACTGTGCGCTTTCGTTTTTTGACTTTGTTATTTTGTTTGGTGTCATCAATAAAGTTACGGTGTTAAAGTTACGCCTACAACGCTGCGCCTTGCTCCACTCTTCATTCTACACACGAGAGTCGTTACACCATGGCCAGGAAACTCCCCAGACCTTAATCCCATTGAGAACTTGTTGTCAAACCTTAAGAGGCAGGTGGACAAACAAAARCCCACAAATTCTGACAAACTCCAAGCATTGATTATGCAAGAATGGGCTGCCATCAGTCAGGATGTGGCCTTGAAGTTAATTGACAGCATGCCTGTGCGGATTGCAGAGGTCTTGAAAAAGAAGGGTCAACACTGCAAATATTGACTCTTTGCATCAACTTCATGTAATTGTCAGTAAAAGCCTTTGACACTTATGAAACACTTGTAATTATACTTCAGTGTTCCATAGTAACATCTGACAAAAATATCTAAAGACACTGAGGCAGCAGACTGTGAAAATTAATATTTGTGTCATTCTCAAAACTTTTGGCCACGACTGTATATGGATCTGCTAATACAGGACTAGTAAAGGCCCGGTGTACTATTTTTGTGAAAATTGTATTTGAGTGTTTACCAGCATTTGTAACTTTAGTCTGATAATTATATGTACAAAACAGTTAGTCTAATAATACAAAACAGTTAATCTGATAACACTTGTGGAATATAAAAATACTTGCTTGATATATGTTTTCCAGTTTCTTGTGAAAACGGAAATGGTCTATTCATTGCTTTTACATTTTAGTAGACACTCTTATCATACTTTTTTGTATCTGTGGGAATCGAAACCACAACCCTAGCATTGCCATACCAACTGAGCCACATCATCACAAACCACTTGATGTCTCAATCTACTCAATTACTGTATTGGTCATTGTTTTTCTTCAGGGTGATGGAAAGTCTACAGGTGCAAACCCCAGCGTATGTACAATACAGTAATGTACATTTACATTTAGTGGTTTGTACGGATGGTCAATTAATACTGCACAAAAGTGGTTGATTTCCATGTTATTTGATCAAGAAAAATATTTCATTTGATGTAGATGTTTTGTGTCTTCACCCATAACTTTGCACCTTTTGATGTAAATGTTTGAGGACAGGGTTTTGTTCTTTCTGGATCCCATTAGAATGGTGATCGCAGAGAAAGGGACAGGGCAACGACTCTTACAATTCCAACTATTGAATCCTGCAAGATACTGTTCTTAATTATACAATTACCTTTTTTTGCCAACGCACATGTTTGCCCTGCGCTATAGGCGTTTCTATTGGTCCGCTGATACTAGTAAAGGCCCAGTGCACTACTGTTGTGAAAAAATATTTGGTTCCAAAAATAATAATAACATTCGTTTTTTATTCTGATTTTCAGGGGTTGCTGCACTCAAACAATTCCTAATATGGTACTGATCAGTCTCCTAACCTCCCTGGTTGGCCTAGAGTGATGCACCCCTCCCCTCTCCAGACTGACCACAGCTTTTATGGCCTGTGTTGGTCAGTCCTTACACACCTACACACACACCCATCTGTATTGTTTGTGTGTGTGTGTTACAAAACAATATTCATCTTCAAACAATATGCTAACAGGCTATAGTGCATAAACATAAATCCTAACAGTATGCTCCGGTCTTTTAAATGAACATGTTCACAAATTCACAAGAAAAGACGAGAAAAAGTTATATCGTCACTGATTTAGTGTTGCATTACTGTTTATAGCAATATATATTCATGTGAATGGGGATAATGTTCGAGTGCAACTTTGCAAGGCTAGCCCAGCTACTGTTAGCTTTGTTGCGGGAGAGGGTCTCTATCAGGTGCAGACATCGTGAGTTTTAAAAAMTATTTTCTCATGGGTTTTCTGCACTGTCTTTTGTCTTTTATCAGGCAAATGTACTTGTATGTAGTCTAGACGGCAGCATTATCTTTTGTATTTGTATCCATTCCATGCAGGTATGTTGTGAAATGTGATGATTTTGTATTTCATGTTTAATGTGCCTAGTTAGCTGTCGTTCATTTMGTTACTTGCCCGGGCATGTCAACAATGGCGTTTCATTAGTATGCCTCAGGTATAATGGTACAATAGTACACTCTCTTCGAAATATTTAGCACTTATTAACAAATTATTGGTGTACAACATTTATAAAATGTAATGAGTCTTTTGAAAATATGAACATGTACAATGTATTTTTTTGTTGATGCTTTTACTACTGAGTTTGCTCAGAACGTGATGAGGAGAGGCAAATATAGTTGCATGGGAGTCCAGGCGGCAGCATTAACTTTTGCCTTGTATTTGTATCCATTCCATGCAGTCATTAAAAGAGAGACAACCAGCAGAATTGTGTCCAGAGCCTAATCTTCCACCTACACCTTACCAGAACACAACGCAGAAAGGTACCGGTGCAGAACCGGTTACAGTTACTTTAGGCAAAAACTAAAGTAGGGTGGTTGGCCAGGCGTATATGTTACGAATACTCAGGGAGTCAGGAAGCAGGTGCATAAAGAGAGTTTAATAATGATGATGCAAGGCAGATGAACATAACAGGGATAGCGTACTGAACACGTTGAAATCTCATCATGGACAGCTTTCACATTTGATCTAATTAGCAACTTTTCAACTACTTACTATTTTTTAGCTACATGTACTTTGCAACTACTAGTAGCATGTTAGCTAATCTTTCCTCTAACCCTAACCTTAACCCCTTTAGCTAACCCTTCCCATAACCTTGACCCTTCAACCTAACTCCAAAATGTACATATTGTGTAAATTCGTAACATATAATACGAATTGTAATTCGTAACATATATCATACGAAATGGGGTGATGGACCTCCACAAATTAATACATAAGAAATGTAACATAATCTACTAAATTGACTATCTGGGATTTGCGTACAGAATAATCCTAAATGCTAAGAGACCAGGTCGCATAAGACGGTTCATGTCCATTCTAGTATTCTAATTCCTAATTGTGCTTTATACACTCACACAAAAGGGCACTTTTCCTCGCTAAATTGAATGAATGACGCAATATCTCCCTGGTAAAACAGAGTTGAATCCATTTGGAATTTACTACAGTGTAAAAGCACATCTCTTACACCCTTTGGGTTCATTAAGAGAATTGATGGTATCTAGTTGGATGATGATAGTGAGTCGGATGGGGGATACATCAGCAATATGTGCTCTATGGACCACAGCTAACAGAGCTGATGTAGAGCTAACGCCTCTGAATGGTGTTTCATGCTTCAAGTCTTTATTATACAGCCAAAGAGCCTGAAGCCTCCACAGGAAACAAGTCTGGAATTGGGAATAGAAAGACCAATATCAATCGTTCTAACTATGCCTGTTAGGGTTCTGGGTACAGTTTATGCTATTCTACATGCCGTTTCAATTACCATTATTATGTCTAAGTGATCTGACAAAACAATATAATACATTGGTCAACCATTTTGAAAAACGTTTTATTGATTTTCTACTGTACAGGTAGATATAACAGACAGATTACAGGGGTAGTGAAGGTCAACAATAGTCAACAGTAATAACTTAAAATAGTAGTGACACATTTGTAGAAACAAGATAAATTAGAGAAGGAAAAAGTGCAAAATTGCCACATTTCTTTGTCCCAGAAATACCTTACAAGGTATAGGTATAGAATACATGATGTTCCATTTAGAGGGAAATGGGGGGTGACCTAACAGGAAGCATTAGAGTTTTGTGCTGTTTCGACATGTCATGTTTCTGTGTAAGATCATTAGCCAGTCCATTGACGAGTTGTTTATGAGTGTCGGTCTCAGCCGAGTTGAGGGGACTGCCGGTCGCTCTCTGACGCCAGCTCGGCCAATTAGAACATCTGCTGAGTGGATTAGGGCCAATTGTAGTGACCTACAATGCAGTGGCAGGGCTAGCACAGCTAATCTGGTCCTGCTAAAATCGTATATCTTGGCAGACTCAGGAAACTGTCTCGGCTGCAGTGGAAAAAGATTATGGGATCAGATTCTGCTGACCTCTACTGTACCTGCTCTCCTTAAAAATTACTCCTCCTCTTTGTTTAAGGTAATGCGCGTTAATTTGACGTTTAGTGGTTTTACAATAGCTGGTGATTTTGAATTTCTCATTTCCCAACATAGACTGGATAAAGAGCTCCCATAATATGATCGCTTTGGTACCCAGCCTCTGTTCACAGCAGGAACCAGTCTCCTGTCCTCATTGGTCATCATCCCTAATACCAGATTAGAGCGATGTGCCAACTCCACCTGGTTAAATCCTACAGGAGGAAAATGGCTTAGTGAATAGGAGCTTCGTCATCCTGCTCTCTCTGTCTGTCTCTGCCAGCATCATTTTAACCATTAGACTATACGAACGTGACTATACGAACGTACCCAAACCAAAAACCGTGGATTACAGGCAATATCCTCACTGGGTTAAAGACTAGAGCTACCGCTGACAAGGAACAGGACACAGACATGGACACACGACCTCTGACGAGACATCAAACGTACAAAAGGACAATATAGGAGGAAGGTAGAATCCTATTACACCGGCTCCAACGCTCGTCGCAGGGCTTGTAGACGATAACAGATTACAAAGGAAAACCCAGCCGCTTCGAGGACTGTGTGATCTCGCTCTCTGAGGCCGATGTGAGCAAAAAGTTTAAACAGGTTAAAAATCACAATCCCAACATGTTTCAAGCTGACCACCCTGTCCTGTTACCAAGTGCTCCAAGGTAAACTGCCTAAATGACTATCGCCCTGTAACACTCACATCTGTAATCATGAAGTGCTTTGAAAGGCTGGTCATGACACACATCAACACCATCATCCCAGACACCATGGACCCACTCCAATTTGCATACCGCCCCAGCAGATCTACAGATGACGCCATCTCAATTACACTTCACAATGCCTTCTCACACCTGGACAAGAGCGGAAATAATTATGTGAAAATGCTGTTCATAGACTACAGTGTTCAGTACTATAGTTCCCTCCAAGCTCATTATCAAGCTAGGGACCCTGGAACTGAACCTCTCCATCGGCAACTGGATCCTGGACTTCCCAATGGGCCGGGCCCAGGTGGTGAGGCATAGTCCCTTCCTGTACTCCCCACAATTGTGTGGCCACGCACGACTCCAACACCATCAAGTTTGCTAACGACACAACGGTGGTAGGACTGATCACCGATGGCGAGACAGCTTCTACCCCAAAGCAATAAGACTGCTAAATAGCCAGACTGTTAAATAGTAAATTAATGGTCCCCAAACTATCTGCACTGACCCTACGCACACCTAGACTATACAAACCAGATACACACTGACTCACAACCACTACATTGACATTCCCACAGAAAACCCTCACACATTCACATACACTACATACATACGCACGCACACACACACACACACACACACGCATACCTACACAACACACACACACACACGCATACCTACACAACACAAACACACACGCATACATACACATTACACACACTCATAATTTGCTGCTGCTACTCTGTTCTTTATTTTACTCTTATCTATTCTGATGCCTGGTTACTTTACCCTGCCTTCATGTACATATCTACCTCAATTACCTCATGCCTCTGCACACTGATCTGGTACTGGTACTTCCTGGATATACTGTAGCTCCATTCTTGTGTATTTTATTTCGTTCTTCTTCTGTTACTATTTTATCCTTATTTTTCTTTGTATTATTATTTTTAAACTCTGCATCGTTGGGAAGCGGTCATAAAGCAAGCATTTCACGGTAAAGTCTACACCAATTGTATTCGGTGCATGTGACAAATAACATGTGATTCGATTTGAAAATAGGAACAGTATCTAATAAGCAGTATTAATAAAGTGGCATTATTTACATGGCATTGCAGTCTGGATGTTGTCCTCAAGTGAGAAATCATATTGAGAGTATGGTCCATCCTATACAACCGGAAGAATCACTAGCTTGCTTCAGTGACTGTATCTGAAAAATCGCCCAAAACACCCTTGGACATCCCTCATTACAGTGTACAATGTACCTCATTACATACAGTATCAATATGTAAGAGAATTGACACCTTCAGAGAGGACGACTGTAGTGCTATCGTTTGACAGCGCAGTGAAATAAAAAACCTGTCTTTCACTCTAGTCCAGACCGGACCTGACAGTGCATGCCAAGCTATGGTGACGGATGGCTCCTCCTGTTTCTTATTCATTGAAATCAATGAAAGTAGTTGGACGTGGATGAGCTGCCCCAGCCCTTATGGATGGCAATCTGCCCGAGGGAGCGGGGGTTGCCAACCATCTGTGTACCAGGGGGCTGAGCCAAACATGGTGCCAATTTCCCAGCCTTCACAGGCACACAATATGTAGCTATTCAGATAGACTTCCACAGTTAACTCTTCCGAGCTACTGTAGCAACAGGTTGAACTACTCATCAAATCAGTCATCTCAAATTCATAACCTGGTATAGCAGCTCATATACTGTATGCCAATGAAGGATTTTACACAGGTGAGGCTAGTAATCATTGGTTATCAGATTATTGATCACTAGGTTAGGGTTCAACTTCTGTTAACACTAAAGTGCTTGCACAGTGGAGTAAAGCTCCACCATACCTGGCTAGAAAGATACTACATACTGAGGGATTCATATTGATTGATTGTTGTTTTAAGGCACTTTCTGCCCAGCAAATGATGGAGGCGGGATGTTCTGACAGACAGTGTGGCGTTGAGACAGGTCCATGAAGGAGGGGGCTCTCCCCTTCACCGGGGTGCTCCCGACGTCCATCCAGGTCAGCACGCGAGCGGAGGGCCGGTGGTACAGTGCCAACTGCCTGGAGCTGTAGCCACACACCCCAATCCCCAAGGCCCCCAGGAACATGGCCAGACGGGGCATGGCCAGGTCCCCAGCCCTCTGGGTCTCACTTGCCACAGCCTGGGTCTGAGTGGGAGACAAAGCAACATGATGTGGTTACAAGGGAAAGCTTTCTTATTCATTAATAATTGACTTGGGAGATGGCATGGCATTGGCATCTATAGGATAACCAGAACAGGTTTTCAATACTGGCTCAATGCCAACCACTGAGACCACGACCAATGTACTGAATGTACTGTGCATTGTGGCCATATAAGCCAACTAAATAAAAATCACATATATAATGCAATTATTTGCTATACTGATAGATGGGGGGATGTTGTAGGCTGCAGTCGCTTCAGTCGCGACAGAAGTCTCAACTTTCCTCTGCGCCAATCAAGTCAGCCACAATTATGCCCCCGTCACCCCCACCCAAGAAATTAAAAACCCACTTTCTCCCATTTTGCCAAATTATCTCTGACAAAGGCTCTGTGATTCGGGCACATTTCCATGCAGGCCCCTAGACAATAATAAAGAGAAGAGGAAATAACAGGAACCTGAGCTCTGAGTCCCAGCCCCATTCCTGATGCTCTCTCACTGAGTTATTTGTAATCATAATTCAACCAAACATGTCATGGATTTTTCCCTCACTAGCTTGCGGTAAACAGCAGTAAACGTCAAATAAAGCTTTGTGAGCTAAAACAAAAGACTTCCTCAAGTCTATAGCTGATAAGTAAAACAGAGAATATAGTTTTTTTTTATGGAAGTAGAAACGTAAACTGCACTGTGCAAATTTACACATTGCAAATTCACAGTTTTTTCCTCTGTCATTGCCTGCAGTCACTCTCAAATGTGAATGATTGCAAGGCCGCTGAACTTTCGAATAAGGATCTAAACATAAAACTATTTGAGACAAACTGCCCTAATATAAGTTGCAATGGACTAGTAATATATGATAACGTTAGGCTCAGTAAAGCAATCTATGGATAAGATGTAAACCTAGATGCTGAGCTGTACCTGTCCACCCATCCACAACAACTACAGGCAATACAGCATACGTCAATACACCATCTCAAGTTCATTCCATTTCTTTACATCCCATGTACTCCCTAGAGACTCCTAAAGCCTCAGAATGCCAAGGACCAAGTCATCTATACTACAACATCAGCAGATATTGCCAGGCATTATGTTTGAAAGGTCCTCAATCAAAACAGGCCAGGCCAAGTCATGGCAAACAAAGCAGAGTCCATTGCCTCATGCTATCCAGTGTCGAGGGCAGAGTCCACTGCCTCATGCTATCCAGTGTCGAGGGCAGAGTCCCACTGCCTCATGCTATCCAGTGTCGAGGCAGAGTCCACTGCCTCATGCTATCCAGTGTCGAGGGCAGAGTCCACTGCCTCATGCTATCCAGTGTCAAGGCAGAGTCCACTGCCTCATACTATCCAGTGTCGAGGGCAGAGTCCACTGCCTCATGCTATCCAGGTCGAGGGCAGAGTCCACTGCCTCATGCTAATCAGTGTTGAGGGCAGAGTCCACTGCCTCATGCTATCCAGTGTCGAGGGCAGAGTCCACTGCCTCATGCTATCCAGTGTCGAGGGCAGAGTCCACTGACTCAACCAAAGAGATCATCTGGACCTGAGCTACTTGATGTAGCAGACAGGTTACAGGTACAAAAAAACAAAACAAAAATCTAAGAAATGCATATAAAAAGATAACCCCAACCCATTCTCCCCACAGTCCCCATCCACCTGCCCGCCCGCATCCTCCCACCCCACCTGGCCTCATTGTTTTTCGCAGCAGGGGTGCATGCCAGCAGTCACTTTCTCTGATTGATATAGAGATTCAAGAGGCTATCATCGTTATGTAACATGATAGTTGCAAAGCATTGAATATTTAAATTCATGCACTTCTAAATTAATTTTGTAACTTTGCCCCAGTAGCATTTAACTGCAGGGCACTCCCACATCATATGAAGGAATATGCCTACCTGATTTAGGGGACACAATGAACAGTTGGGAGTGGGGGCCAATTTCATCCTAAAAAGTTTCCTTGGTGTTAAATAGTCTGTGACCAAAATTAAAATGTATAAATTGATGGTTCGGATTACGGGATGTCAAGGTCATATTTTTCCATATTCTGTTCCAGTTAAAGGGTTGTGGACCATACTTTTTTAATGGCTAGCTCAGAATATTAGCTTTCCAAAAGTTGTTTATATATTATAGAGATCAGCCCTTTCAGGAGCGCAGATAATTTATTTATAAATACCATCATTGGATGGTTCGGTAGCAGACAGTTTTAACAACACTTATCGCCTTAAAGTAAGGAATGCTACAGCAAAACATACTGTCCTTTTGTATCATTTTATAAGATTTATCTAAAATGAGTACATTTCACTGGCCACTCACCTGTAGATATCGTATGTACGCAGGAGTTAATCTTGGGAGTCTAAAAAACATCTTGCTGCTGGTCTCCAGGGTTTCAACTGGTTGCTTAGAGACTGATAGTGAAAATACAGCTCTGCTGGGCAGCTCCTCTCAAACGGTTTCCTCTGTCTTCCTAGACTCCCTCTCTTTCTCTCCGATGGGGAACCCTCTGTAAGAGAGAGGACTGGATCTGGACGTGTGGACCTGCTGTTGTCTACCTGGTGTGGGTCAGTGTCTGAAGCTCTTATATAGCCTCTTTATATAACCACTCAAACACAGTACAGTATAGGACACAGGTGGTGCATCTGAGTGGATTATGGGAGTTGCTGGCACAAAGACAATGACCTAGGAGTAAACACATGGGGGAGACCATCAATGGGGAGACACAAGTCAATCGTTAGAGAGCCAGGTGAGACATGGGTCAAATTCCTTAGAGATCAAGCATGTAAACACAGCATACAGTTTCAAGTTTTACTAGTCATATGTATGGGATACACCGTCCAACTAAATGCTGACTTGCAGGTTCCTTCTCGACAATGCAACAATAAGAAATAAGAAAATATAAAAATAGGATCATAAAGTAAATGGCTCAGTAGAAAAGAATAAACATTTTAGCATAAGTATAATACAGGATAGTCCAAAATGTACATGTGTTTTGGGAAAGGGGGGGATTGGGGAGCACGTGTTTAAACGGTGCAGTATTTAGCAATAATAATTAAGAGTCTGGTAGCAGCAGTTGTGATGTTTGTGTAGCATGAATGTACTGTATATACTGTATGTGTATGTGTAGATGTGTGTATGTGTGTCACAGGAGGCTGCTGAGGGGAGGACAGCAAATAATAATGGCAGGAACGGAGCAAAAGGAATAGCATCAAACACATGGAAACCATGTGTTTGATGTATTTGATACCATTCCCCTGATTCCGCTCCAGCCATTAAAACTAGCCAGTCCTCCCCAATTTAAGTCCCACCAACCTCCTGTGGTCTGAGGGTGTATGCATGACTGCATGTGTTCTAAGGTGCAGAGAATCAGAGCAGGTGGTCAGTCCAGTTCAAGTGTTCAGCAGTCTGATGACTTGTACAGTACATACAAACTGCGTCTGAGCCTGTTGGTATCAGACCTCATGCTACGATACCGTCTGCGTGACGATAAGGGAGTGAACAGCTCATGGCGGGGGTGTGTGGTGTCCTTGATTTATATTGCCTTCCTCATCCAGCGTTTAAGTAGATGTCCTGGATGGGTGGGAGCATACAGTATATACACTGAGTGTACAYAACACTAATATTGTCACGTTCCTGACCTGTTTTRCTTTGTTTTGTATTCATTTTAGTTGGTCAGGGCGTGAGTTGGGTGGGTTTGTCTATGTTTGTATTTCTATGTTGGGAGTTTGTGTTCGGCCTGGTATGATTCTCAATCAGAGACAGCTGTCAATCGTTGTCCCTGATTGAGAGTCATACTTAGGCAGCCTGGGTTTCACCTGTGTTTTGTGGGTGTTTGTTTCCTGTGTCAGTGTTTGGACCACACAGGACTGTTTAAGGTTAGTCACGTTTGTTATTTTGTAGGTTTAAGTGTTTTCTTGTTGTTTCATTAAATCATGAACACTTACCTCTCCGCATCTTGGTCTGATCCATGCTCCTCCTCGTCTGAGGAGGAGAACGACATTGACAGCCTTAACAAATATTGAGTTCACCTGGTCAGTCTGTCATGGAAAGAGTAGGTGTTCTTAATGTGTTGTACACTCAGTGTACACTGTAGCATACAGTATACTGTACAGCAGTAGTAATAAAAAAAATGACCCCAGTAAAAGTGAAAGTCACCTAGTAAAATACTAGAGTAAAAGTATTTGGTTTTAAATATACTTCAGTACCAAAAGTAAATGTAATTGCTAAAATATACTTAAGTATCAAAAGTAAAAGTATAAATAATTTCAAATTCCTTATATTAAGCAAACCAGAAGTCACAATTGTATTTATGGATAGCCAGGGGCACACTCCAACACGCAGACATAATTTACAAACAAAGCATGTGTTTAGTGAGTCCGCCAGATCAGATGCAGTAGGGATGACCAGGGATGTTCTCTTGATAAGTGTGTGAATTGTAAAAATGTTGTCCTGCTAATCATTCAAAATGTGACGAGTACTTTTGGGTGTCACGGAAAAGGTATGGAGTAAAAAGTATATTATTTTCTTTAGGAATGTAGTGAAGTACAGATACCCCCAGAAAACGTTTTACTTAGGAAGTTTAACCACTGAGTAATGATTTATGGTCAAGCATATTAAATGGATGGACATTAGGACCCCAGTTGGTTAGCTACTCTCCCCTTCCCAATCTTAGAGTGATTGATAGTTGTGAGTTGAACCCTGCTTGTAACTTACAAAAAGTATTTAAGAGGGGGTACGATAACCCATCCATGTCACATCACCCCGAAAGATGACAAGCCAGACTGAAATAAGTCTGAATTTTAGCAGCACCACCATGCAAAGTGCTAATGGTATGCTGCTAACTCTAACTGTTATCACAGCATAATGGCAATGTTGTGTTTGACCTCACCGTCCCCTCTGGCTAATGACTCGAGAATGGGACTATAAGCATGAACCAGACACCACAAACCTGGTGGATCCTCCTATGAATAGGGGCCACAGATGGTGGCCCTTGTGTTAATCGTTCACTACTGCTGTGGTAGGTAGCTACTGATCCAGTCTGAGCTATTCCTGATCTCATAATGCCACTCAGTTCTAAATCAGCATCTGAGCACCGGAATGAAATCAATTRCTCTTAATCTAGTGTAAATTTACTATTGAATGCTGGGCAACCACAACCCAAACTAATTCCCTTCACCCCCTCCTCTCCGTCGCACACGCTACTGCCAGTTCTATTAGATTAGAAAGCTCAGTGCTAAAGTCAGATGCTGTGATGTTAGTGGATAAGCTGTTGGCTCTGTGACAATAGGTGATTATCAACTTAAGTTAACTCACCAAGGCCAGAGTCCCTAAGGCCAGAGTTTTTCCATGCGATCTGATCAGCAACAATAGCCTGTTACTAGGGCTCAGAGTTCTCCTGTTCAGGAAAAACGTCATATGTGCACCTTGACTTGATTAGTGAAGTAAATTGTCACCAAGTTAGCTTGTTCAAGAGGTGTAGGTTCTGACCTTGTTTAAAGTGGATTGTGAAGACTACACTGTACAGTAATTGGTAAGCTATCAAGTTGGTCCAAATGTCATATCAACAAACAAACAAACAACAAAGCCAATAATTGGGCTAGACTTGGCATTTCCGTCTCTGGTAATTTGGAAGGACGCTGTGTGATGCTACTCCCATTAGGTATCCATGCTATCATATGAAACAACTTTAACAGTAACTCAATAGTGGCATTATCATGCTTACTCATGGTAGGTATAATGATCCAACAGCCTGTCAATTTGAGGAAGTAATTAGGGTGCAATGTCATACTGTATATCAGGTGGACAATACAAATAAATACAATATATATATTTWAAAAAACATTTTAATACGCACAAAGACATTTCCATGTACAGTACCAGTAATGTTGGACACACTTACTCATTCAAGGGTTTTTCTTTATTTTTACTATTTTCTACATTGTAGAATAATAGTGTAGACATCAAAACTATGAAATAACACATGGAATCATGTAGTAACCAAAAAAGTGTTAAACAAATCAAAATATATTTTATATTTGATATTCTTCATAGCCACTCTCATAGCCACTCTCCTTGATGACAGCTTTGCACACTCTTGGCATTCTCTCAACCAGCTTCATGAGGAATGCTTTTCTAACAGTCTTGAAGGAGATCCCACATATGCTGAGCACTTGTTGGCTGTTTTTACCTCACTCTGCGGTCCAACTCATCCCAAACCATCTCAATTGGGTTGAGGTCGGGTGATTGTGGAGGTCATGTCATCTCATGCAGCACTCCATCACTCTCCTTCTTGGTCAAATAGCCCTTACACAGCCTGGAGATGTGTTGGGTCATTGTCTTGTTGAAAAACAAATAGTCCCACCAAGCGCAAACCAGATGGGATYGAGTATCACTGTAGAATGTGGTGGCAGCCATGCTGGTTAAGTATGCCTTGAATTCTAAATAAATCACGACAGTGTCATCAGCAAAGCACCCCCACACCATCACACCTCCTCTTCCATGCTTCACAGTGGGAACCACACATGCTGTCATGACTTCCGCCGAAGTCGGCTCCTCTTCTTGTTCGGGCGGCGTTTGGCGGTCGACGTCACCGGCTTTCTAGCCATCACGCTCCATTTTTCATGTATCAATTTGTTTTGTCTTGTTCCCTGCACACCTGGTTTTCATTCCCCCATCATGTCTTTGTGTAAGATTGTTTGTGTTACATGTATTTGGAATTGTTGATATTGTTACGCGCATCACTTTTTGTCTATGTTCTGTGTTTGGGCACATTTTATGTTACTTTGTGCTGTCATTTTGGACTGGAATAAAAAGTATGCCTGTTCACTACACTCTGCTCTCCTGCACCTGACTTCGCCTCCAATACACACTCCTAACACATGCAGAGATCATCCGTTCACCTACTCTGCATCTCACAAAGACACGGCGGTTGGAACCAAAAATTTCAAATTTGGACTCATCAGACCAAAGGACAGATTTTCACCGGTCTAATGTCCATTGTTCATGTTTCTTGGCCCAAGCAAGTCTCTTCTTATTATTGGTGTCCTTTAGTAGTGCTTTCTTTGTAGCAATTCAACCATAAAGGCCTGATTCACGTGATAAGTGCAGTGTCCTCTGAACAGTTGATACTGAGATGTGTCTGTTAATTGAACTCTGTGAAGCATTAATTTGGGCAGCAATCTGAGGTGCAGTTAACTCTAATGAATGTATCCTCTGCAGCAGAGGTAACTCTGGGTCTTCCTTTATTGTGGCGGTCCTCACGAGAGCCAGTTTCATCATAGCGCTTGATGGTTTTTGCGACTGCACTTATCACGTTTCAGGTAAGACCCAAATACAGACTGTGTTGAAGTAACAATGTTTATTACAGCAACAGGGGCAGGCAAACGACAGGTCAAGGCAGGCAGGGGTCGATAATCCAGAGTAGTGGGGCAAAGGTACAGGACGGCAGGTAAGCTCAGGGTCAGGTCAGGCAGAGGTCGGTAATCTTGAGTAGGGGCAAAGATACGGGACAGCAGGCAGGCTCAGGGTCAGGCAGATTGGTCAGGCAGGCGGGTTCAGAGTCAGGACGGGCAAGGGTCAAAACCAGGAGGGTGAGAAAAAGAGACTAGGGAAAAGCAGGAGCTGAGACAAAACGCTGGTTGACTTGACAAACAAGATGAACGGGCAACAGACAAACAGAGAACACAGGTATAAGTACCCAGGGGATAATGGGGAAGATGGGCGACACCTGGAGTGGGGTGGAGACAAGCACAAGGACAGGTGAAAAACAGATCAGGGCGTGACAGCACATGAAGAAACTTTAAGTTCTTGAAATTTTCCTGGATTGACTGACCTTCATGTCTTAAAGTAATGATGGACTGTCGTTTCTCTTTGCTTATTTGAGCTGTTCTTGCCATAATATGGATTTGGTCTTTTACCAAATATCTTCTGTATACCACCCCTACCTTGTCAGAACCCAAATGATTGGCTCAAACACATTAAGAAGGAAAGAAATTCTACAAATTAACTTTTAACAAGGCACACCTGTTAATTTAAATCCATTCCAGGTGACTACCTCATGAAGCTGGTTGAGATAATGCTAAGTGTGCAAAGCTGTCATCAAGGCAAAGGGTGGCTACTTTAAAGAATCTCAAATATTTTGGACAACCAAATTAAAGCCAAAATGATTGATGAAATCAAAGTGTTTCAGCTGTATGGCGATTTGCGATTCATAACTTACATTTTACCGGTACTACCAGTAGTAGCAGGCCAACCGATAACACCAAGACGGAATGCTTTTGAAGTGATAATGCGCCGCCGAGAACATGTCCAGCGAAGTACATCGCACACACACACTTCGTGCCGATCAGCAGCTCCACAATGATGTGATCGACTGTCTCTCCAAGGTGGGGGCTTTTCGTGGCAGCCAGACGAGACAATCAAAGGAGGATGTGGTGAGCAAAGTTACAGGGCTCAAACTTGCTCTATAGATTTGATGCTTCTAATTGTGCACGTTAAAAACAAAAAACAAAATTTGGTGATGATAGGCTATACTCTATGGCTGGATTCATGTATTTTTGCCAATGGTACATTAATTTGGCAGACCTAACTTGATTGACCCTCTTTCTACAAGGCCTAGTCTATGAGAGGCCTAATCATATTTGAATTAATATTTTGTTAACGCCTAGGCTATAGAGATGCAGTCAGGTAATGAACGCATTATTATGCATCAACATTTTAATCTGATTACAATTATTTATTGTCCATCATTCTTGAATTAGATTTTTTTTGTCTACTCTATTTCCCTATACATCACATTCAATTACGAGATTGGATTGCACTTTTTCCATTAATTTGACCCAATTCAAATGATTGCCCTTTATTAATGGCATATTTTTTCCTAGAAAGGGTAGTCTATGAAAGGCCTTTATATTTGTATTGTCTTCATTTGTTAATGCCTTGTTAGGCTATTTCCCAATCATTTTTGAATATATCATTCTATTATATATCCTATGTGAACAATGTTCATTAATGTTAATTTCTGTTTTAATAATCTGATAATCAGGATGAAATATAATATTTCTCCTATTTTTCATGTCCATATAGCCTGGACATCCGTTACCCGATTATCAAAAGCACTCTGGTATATGGACCTCCATCTAGAGAAGTTTAAAGAGGGAGGCTTAGCCATACCAGACAGATTCCTGCAATTACCACAAGGCCTTGGATCCAACAACAGGTACCAGGAAACACGACACAAGGCACCAAAACTAAGTCAGAATCAGGACACAATGGAATCACTTCACAGGTATTTTAATGAATGTATTGTGTCATTTTTCTATATCAATTAAGTTTGTGGCGCACTACTACTCCTTGTAGATTCATGTCAAACACACTGTGTCTGGTATTGTAAAATGTCACCATTTATTCAGGGAATGTAAAACGTGCAAGCTTTATGTTTTAAACCTCTCAACTAAAACTGCCTGTATTCCTTGTTCACATTAGATCTCAGAGAAGATGTGCTGCGTCTAACAGAGTCCATAGCAGCTGAAGCATCCCACTGGGAGAAGGTGAATCAAGCAATGACCAGACGTCACCAACAGCCCACTCCCCTACGTACACCAGAGTCTGATGTTTTATGCTACACTGTGAGAGCATCATGCGGACCGGTCAGCCCCCAGTACAGCACTCTGTTACAAGCTTTGGATAAAGTGCCCCAATTACAGCCCCCTCTTTCTACTGGACTTTGCTGCTGAAGATAGATTCCCAAGGAAATGGATTGACAACTTGAAACTTCCATTGACTTTCACTGTATACAAGTATGCCTGTGGTAACCACCTAGGCACTCTGACATTCATATGGAAGGTATCCTCACATAGCAATGGTGTTCATGAGACCAGGCAAGCTTCTGTCATCTCCACACTGAGAAAAGAAATACCAACATACTCCACACTAGAGCAATGCAAAAAACATTCATGAACAAATACGCACACGCTGCAAAGTGAACAGCTACTTCCTGAGAGAAATGTATCAGTTTCTGACAGATGACAAGAGTTAAGCAAACGATGATGAACAGGGCCTACTTGATAAGAGAGTATCCTTGTTCCTCCTTGATGTTGATGACCCAGACCTGATCATGGATTTAAGGAAGCTGAATGGTAAACCACAATCCTAATTTCAGCCCTTTTGGGATGAAGTACAGAGGTATTTTAACGAATACACAGCTCAGGTCAATGATTGCAGACATGGAGTGGCAGGTAACCTAGTGGTTAGAGCATTGGACTAGTAACCGAAAGGTTGCAAGATCGAATCCCCGAGCTGACAAGGTAAAAATCTGTCGTTCTGCCCCTGAACAAGGCAGTTAACCCACTGTTCCTAGGCTGTCATTGAAAATAAGAATTTGTCTGCTCTCCAGTACACAGGAAGGGTTGACCTCAAGTTCATGGTCCAGTCTTGGGTGATAAGAAAGGAACATCAAGACTCAAAGTTTGGAACTACATTAAAACAGTTTGCCTGCATGTGGCAGAAGGACAGTGAAATGTTATGTGTGGATGATAAGGCAATCATCCCTGTCGGAGAACCTGGCCAGCCTATAGGGACCTGTAACAGAGGAAAACATCCAAGCATTGCTCCTGTGAGTGGGCAAGTTCTAGCAGCTGCCGACCATGATTATCACATCAGTGGACTTATACCATCTGTCATGTTGATCCCAGCATCTCCATCTAGTTCATTCTATGATGGGAAAGTTCACTGTCAAGGACAAGGTTTCCTAGCCATCCAGCCCCCTTCGACATACAGTTGAAAAATCTCAGCATCCTCAGTGAATAGAACTACGGTGAAGATGATGTGTCTCTCAGCAAGTCAATATTGATCATTCAATCTGATGGTGGGCCAGACCACAGAACCACAAATGCCTCTGTTCAAGCACGCCACACACTCAAACCCACAAATGCTGATGCTCCAGATTCTCAACTAGTCTAAAGAAGGCCAGTTTTATTGCTTCTTTAATCAGGACAACAGTTTTCAGCTGTGCAAACATAATTGCAAAAGGGTTTTCTAATGATCAATTAGCCTTTTAAAATGATAAACTTAGATTAGCTAACACAACGTGCCATTGGAACACAGGAGTGATGGTTGCTGATAATGGGCCTCTGTACGGCTATGTAGATATTCCTTTAAAAGAAAAATGTGCCGTTTCCAGCTGCAATAGTCATTTATAACATGAACAATGTCTACACTGTATTTCTGATCAATTTGATGTTATTTTAATGGACAAAAAAAAAAAGTGCTTTTCTTTCAAAAACAAGGACATTTCTAAGTGACCCCAAACTTTTGAACGATTGTGTATATCAGAGATCATTTTTTTGATCAGGAATAACGAAACTGTCACGAGTTATACTTTAGTGTGTTTCATTTCTCATGGTTATAACAACATTGTAACATCTGCATTCTTTTTAAGAAAAATAGTGTAGGTTTTCACATGGAATAATATAACTCTTGAATCTCACACTAGGCCTAGAGCTCGCACAGGTGCATAGGACAATGTGGTAAAGTACTGTTATTCCTTATCCACTTAATGTTTTCATTTATAAAAAACWAAAATAAAACACTTGCTCGCCTCACTTTTCTGTGGGAAAAATCCATTAAACGGTTAATAAATTTTGTCTGGTTTCACCTCCCCGATTCGGCTCGTACCTGGCTCGAACTCGGGACCTCTGCTTTGCTAACACACGTGACCGCCCTCCTTGACAACATTCCAACGGTTTGAGCCACCCAAAAGGTACCGATTGGATGGCTCCATCCGCAACATTTCAAGCTAGCTGTGAAGTGAGCTTACGGTATGTACTTAACTCCGTTACATGGGCTCACAATGAATCAGTGAATGAATGAGTCAGACATGTTTTCCATCAGCAGTATTGTTTAAAACACGGAACATCTAGGAAAGTCTAAGGCTGTGTTGTTGGTTGGCCTGTTTTCCATTCTCTGCATGGGCGGGATGTCTGTGATCCAATACTGAAACAGGTACACAACTGCAGTGGCATCACCTGGAAAGAGAAGACACAAACGTTACATTACAGTTTGATTGCAATCAGGAATAGTGGGTGGTTAAACGTTAGTTATTTAATGAGGTCATTACTGCTGTTCCATAGCGGTGAGGACAAGTAAACTAGTTATCCTAGGCTAAATCCATATTGTACTGCCAGTGTACTCCTGTCACCTACAGTACCTCCCTGTTTCCTAACAGCTTCCCTTTCCCCCTGGGCTATGGCTTTTATCTGACTGTTCCGTTCAAGCAAAAATTTAAAGATTCCATTCAGCCGGATGCATGAAAGTCATTAAATAAAACTGGCAGCAGACGTCCTCCCTGAGCCAGAGGTGTTGGGTGAAACAGTGAAATATAAGCTGTGGGATATTCTTTAGTGCTGCCCCTATGGTGAATTGATTCCTCCTCTCTCTCAGTTCTGAAAAGAAGCTCCAGTGAACTGTAAAAAGACTTGAAGGACTTTAAAACAGGCTAAACCAACAGCACACAGCAGGCTTACTGGGCTAAAGCATTGGTGGCCAGAAGCAGCTGGTTTTATTCCACTGGTGGCCAATTCCATTTGTGTTTAGCTAGATGAATACCCCACTTTGCATTTGCCACCTAAAACATTTATAGTACCCCATTGACATTCTGTTAAATGGAAATTTGCTTCTAGCAAAAAATAACAAGGGGGAATATTTTGCCGCTCCGACACAATATACAGGTGGGAATAGATTTGTTTTAACAGACTAAATGGTTATTAGACTTCTTTATTTCCCCTTTAAATGACTAATTAAGTTTCAGGGAAATACACAAAGCATGTTCACATCTGGAGAGCAGGTGGAGGGACCAGCAAGAATACACTGTGTGGTTTGAGTCTAAAGTGAGTCTATTGTTGGAACTGATCACTGGTTTGGACTGGAGCCTGTTTTCCTCCTCAGCGTTGCCTTAGCGACGAGAATGGAAAGAGGAGCGTCACTATTGCCACCTGCTCAACCGTGCCCTGAATCCCCTGGACAGGACAGTCATATAACACTCCAGAATAGTACACTCTTCCCCAGGGACAGCCAAGTATCCACTGATCCTATTAGTCATTAGGGCTGGGAATTGCCAGGGACCTCACGATACAATATTGGCAATACTATATGTATTGCGATTCGATTCTGCGATTTCATGTTCCAAACATATTGGTCTGCTGCAGAGAGACAAGAGACCATGATCAGTCATGGAAATAAAAGTGCTGTAAACATGTTGGCTCAGGTACAGCCGACTAGCTCTAAGTAACGCAAAGAATATATATAACAATATATATAATATCATCCAAAAATAATATCGCAATATGTAACTATCGATTTTCCCTCCCATCACTATTAGTAGGGTGTCTAATCAAAAACGCATCTTTTGACCAATGGATAAAATAATATGTTAATTGTGTAGATGCCCCTCTATGAAAACCAATGGTCCAAACCTCATGTCTCTATCGTAATCTGTTCAAAAGTTTTGGCGTTTTTAGGATGTAAAAATTAGGGTGAATAATTCAATGGAGGCCAGAGGGAAAAAGTTGTCAAATATTAGGAAAATAGCATCGTGTCAGCTAGGCTGAATGCTGTGCGAAAATTGAGGCAAACTGACAGGCTCACTGTTGAACTCGTCCCCTTTTCTTCTCGAATCCAGAGGACATAAAACAATATTGAGGTAAGCTATATATCGATTTTGAGACATGACATGATATTTTAGTATACGCTTTTCATATTAAATGCGAAATTCCTGTTATTTTTCAAAGATTTCACATAAACAAGCAGATCTCTGAAACGTCAACGGAGCACTGAGCGTACAGCAAGCTTTAAAAAAAAACAACAACTTTATGTTAATTTAGCTTTTTGCGACTCGGGGAAACAACTTTGCAGACTACCACCACAACATGTAAAATCCTCAAAAGTCACTGCGAGAAAGCGTTGCCACTACTGTATGTAAACAGAGCTCGGTGCTTATTATCGGAAGTATTAGGTTACGAAATCCGACTTTTTTAATATAATGTTCCACTGAACAATTCAGAACATGAAAATCATATTTGTCTTGGTAAAATGTACTTTATAACCTCTAGGCTACCCACCAAAGTGTGGGCAGAGTGGGTGGACAACATACTATTAGACAGATTTGACCCAAATACACACCTGAGGCCATCTCATTCACAATTTCTAGATCTGTACAAAGTGTGGTCTCCTGGCAGCTCGAGTGAAACTCCAGGTGAATGAATGGCAGGAGACGCTGATGCTTTTCAAACTGGTTAGTGTTTGGATAGGTGAGAGCATGCATGTATAGGTAAGTGATAGTATGGACAGGTGTGGTCTGGTATTTAAGGACAGGTGAGGGCTGATACTGACCGGTGACTGTATGCATGTGTACGTGAATGGCGAGCTCAGACAAACGCAGGTTAATCCAGGCGAGGTAAAACCAGATAAGACTACTCACCAGTAGACATGGTAGAGCTGTTCTGGAGCTCCTGCAGATCCTTTGCCATCCTTGCTGTGTCCTGTTGCTGCACAAGGGACTAGAGGCTGTGGAGCTGGGCCAAAACAGCAGGGGGGAATGTTCCATTGTACAGGCTGGTCAGAAGGCCCTCCACTACCAGATGAACCTGCTTGGTAGTGGAGTAAGTATACTATTACTCCACCAACCATTATAAGCTCCGTTGCTGAATGGGCCTGTGTCTAATCACCTGGTCTATCTCTAGACTGAGGTGCATATAAGGAACAGGAGCATCTGGCCCCTTTAACTGAACAACTGTGGACATTTCCAGAGGTCTTCCTCCTTAGCCTTCCACAGTAATTCACCAACAGAGAAACCTTAATCCCTGGAACCAATGGGATTCTTTGGACTGACTGTCTGTCTAGTCCTCCAGAGGCAAGTCACGGAGGGATTATGACAGACCAGATGACTGAGCCTGTCCATTACATTTGAGCATGATGAAGTAAACCCAAACCTCTACACCTCGATTCCTAAATCTCTCAWGGTCCTCAAGTTGTTATAGGCTAGTGATTAATGAGCTGTGCTTTCACTTTCAATMTGCGTGTGCTCTGCACAGTGCTGTTCAAATTATTTATTTTCTGCCAATCTGAAAGCTATAAAATGAARTATGCTTCAGCACTTTTGGCCAGCTCTTAGGAAGACTGAAACACAGCTTAGGCTATATGTGACCGTATCTGGGTTGATTAGCAGCCCTGGTACGTCACACTCACAATCAGACACGTAGATCTTGTGTGGTCCTGAGGAAGATTATCACTTCAGCTGCTCTTCTCTGCCTCATCTCTTCCTCCCCCCTCCGCTCCCCCTCGCTCTCGTAGGTGGACTCGAGCTGCAGCACGGGGCACCAGACCCAGAGACAAGAGCTTCTGTTGATTACGTTGCTTCCTCCTCTTCTTGTTGAGCCACACTCCTTCCTCCATGGGGGTCCCCAGGGTTGGATTCTGTAACCTGGCCCGCTCCGTCCACCACTGTCCCACCTCCTGGAGCTATAGTTCCCATTTCTCCTTCTTCTTCCTCCATCGTCTTCTTCTACCTCTTCATCTTTGTTGGACTCATGAGTGTTCTCAACTGAAGGGAACATGAAAAAGTGAGCGCTTTTTAACTTTCATGACTTTCACAAACTAGTGTCTAATCCCTTAAAGCTGGAATCCTCAATTGTAAAACTGCCACGTCCTTTCGCGATATTAGAACAACAAAGTTACTGCAAACAACGAACACAGTTTTCCCCCCTCGGACATCATTGCATGCAGCTGCATATGTAGTGCAATTTGTTTTACTACCATGCAATACGCCCCCCAGCTCTGCTTCGCCAACAAGAACAACGGCTATGGCGCTGTTTCCCCATATTACGGATTCCAATGCAGCCGTTTTAGATCAATACCTATCTTACTGTAATAGTTTTCCATTTAAAATTAACAAAAATAGCTTTCTAGCAAAAAAATMATTTCTCAAGCAGAATTTAACTATTATTATTGGTCTATTAACAAATGTTCCGCTTGGTGACGTCAGCAGGCAAGCAGAAACTCACGTCCYTGCAAACCTGCTGATTAGAAGGTCCTGTGTAGATTGTATTTTAAACCAGCAACTATCAGAAAATAACATTGATTTGGCAGCAGGTAGCCTAGAGGTTAGAGCGTTGGACTAGTAACTGAAAGGTTTCAAGATCGAATCCCCAGGCCGACAAGGTAAAAATCTGTCATTCTGCCACTGAACAAGGCAGTTAACCCACTGTTCCTAGGCCGTCATTGAAAATAAGAATTTGTTCTTAAGTGACCTGCCTAGTTAAATAAAGGAAAATAAAATGTCACATTGTTACCATGTTAGTTTCATCAGCTGTTGTACAATATGATACAAAACACAGGAAAAACATTTTGACTGCCCTGGGCCTATAAGGCAAGAATCCCATTTGGTTGTAGTACTGTAAGTCCCTGTGATCCAAATTCATCAAAAGTACCCATTTCATCGCACTTGGAATGAGCCACCTTCAACACCATGTCTACCCGGCCTTTAACACAAGACTTTGTTTATTTTGTAACAGATCAAGCTAATTCAGGAGGCATATTCAGCCAAGCTGCACCCCTTGGATGACCCTGCCTATAGACCTCTCTGTAGCTGAGGGGCTGGATCGATGCTCCAGGATGGGTGGATATCCACTGTCCAGGATCACAGAGCACAAATCTGACCGAATCGCCTGTGGTAAAGATGGGGCCTTCCCACACACAGCAGAGAGTGGAGGTTTTTCCCTAGGGTAACTGGTGGGTAGAGAGGCTGTCTGGAAATCAGCAACTCAACCACAGTCTATAGACTCCAGCACCACTACTGCAGAGCGTAAATGCACACACTGTTAGGTGGGCGGCACACACACACTCTTTCTCTAGGCTTTCAGCAGTGTCGATAGCTTACCGGTCTGAAGGGGAAGCAACTACCATATGGGCAGCTGTGCAGAGACAGAGAAAGTGGCATTTTAAGCATCTTAAAAAACATTTAACTTATTTATCAATTTTCAGCTGTGAAAGGAAACTGCGCAAATACCAAGCTGGTAAATTATTATTCACGGCATTTACATAAAACTAATCATAAAAACCATGTACAGTGCATTTGGAAAGTATTCAAACCCCTTGACCTTTTCCACATTTTGTTACGTTACAGCCTTTCTAAAATTGACAAAAAAAATTTTTTCCATCAATCGACACACTATACCCCATAATGACGAATTTAAAACAGATTTTTAGAAATGTTGGCTAATTTATTAAAAATAAAAAAAACAGAAATACCTTATTTACATAAGTATTTAGACCCTTTACGATGAGACTCGAAATTGATCTCAGGTGCATCCTGTTTTCATTGATCATCCTTGAGCTGTTTCTACAACTTGATTGTAGTCCACCTATGATAAATTAAATTGCGTGGACATGATTTGGAAAGGTACACACCTGTCTATATAAGTTCCCACAGTTGACAGTCCGTGTTAGAGAAAAAAACCAAGCCATGAGGTCGAAGGAATTGTCCGTAGAGCTCTGAGACAGGATTGTGTCGAGACACAGATCTGGGGAAGGGTACCAAAACATTTCTGCAGCATCGAAGATCCCCAAGAACAATGGCCTCCATCATTCCTAAATGGAAGACGTTTGGAACCACCAAGACAAACTGAGCAATCGGGGGAGAAGGGCCTTGGTCAGGGAGGTGACCAAGAGTTCCTCTGTGAAGATGGGAGAACCTTCCAGAAGGACAACCATCTCTGCATCACTTCGCCAATCAGGCCGTTACGGTAGAGTGGCGAGACGGAAGCCATTCCTCATTAAAAAGCATGACAGCCCGCTTGGAGTTTGCCAAAAGGCATATAAAGACTCTCAGACCGTGAGAAACAAGATTCTCTGGTATGATGAAACCAAGATTGAACTCTGGCCTGAATGCCAAACGTAACGTCTGGAAGAAACCTGGCACCATCCCTACGGTGAAGCATGGTGGTGGCAGCATCATGCTGTGGGGATGTTTTTCAGTGGCAGGTACTGGGAGTTTAGTCAAGATTGTGGGAAAGGTGAACGGAGCAAAGTACAGAGAGATCCTTGATGAAAACTTGCTCCAGAGTGCTCAGGACCTCAGACTGGGGAAAAGATTCACATTCCAACAGGACAACGACCCTAATCACACAGCCAAGACAACGCATCTTGGAGTGGCTTTGGGACAAGTCTCTGAATGTCCTCGAGTGGCCCAGCCAAAGCCCGGACTTGATCCCAATCGAACATCTCTGGAAAGACTTGAAAATAGCTGTGCAGTGAATCTCCCGATTGAACCTGACAGAGCTTGAGAGGATCTGCAGAGAAGTATGGGAGAAACTCCCAAAATACAGGTGTGCCAAGCTTGTAGCGTCATACCCAAAAAGACACCGAGGCTGTAATCGCTGCCAAAGGTGGTTCAACAAAGTACTGAGTAAAGGGTCTGAATACCTACCTGTTTTTGCTTTGTCACTTTGTCATTATGGGGTATTGTGTTTTAAATACATTTTTGAATAAGGCTGTAATGTAACAAAATGTGGGAAAAGTCAAGGGGTCTGAATACTTTCTGAATGCACTGTAGGAAGCGATTTGCTGTTGGAGGTAATATGTAAATTATGCGGCAGATATGGGGCTAAGTGGACATGGGCTCGATAATAGACGCTTAATGCAGCAAGGTCCAGCTCAATCAATCGTGGTTAAAAGACACAGGCTGTCCTGTAGAATGAAGACGGACGTGTGGTACATTCACACGCACGCATAGTATTAGTCATGAAAAAAAATGGTCTGTTTAAAAGGGAAACAGGTGAACTGCAGTCATCTAAGGAATGTGAGTCACACTGCTCCCTCTAGTGGTCAGGTAGGCTAAGTCTATTAGTGATCCAGAAACAACATTGTAATGTTGACAGGAGGGATGAATAGTAAGGTCATCCAAGGTCTCTCTGATGAGTAAATCTAAACCACTGCTAAGATATCATTCTTGGCTGAGTTGGTCCCTCACTTTACACATTTTGACGGTCTAAGAACTCCAAGGCCTTGTGGGAGGTTGAAGGAATTAGGCTTTTGGAAACAAATTCCTTGTGACATGCATAGACACACAGGCCCAAAACTACTCACCAACTAGCGGGCACTGTGCAGCCCAAATACAATGCAGTAGAGTTGCTATTAACTAGGCAAATAGCAGTAGACATTGCTCTTACAGTGTCAGATTATTCASTCACTTGAATATTGCTGAGCTTCTCCCCATGCCTCTTTACTTGTTTTTGGTGTGTATACTGTTCACTGAGATTTTCCCATAAGTGGGCCTTTTCAAATATGCAATATACATGATGACTTCATTCCTTGCTTAGATGTTAATAAAAAAAGAGAGAAGAACTGCATCATGCGTATACGCCCAGCTGCTCTACATGGAAGTACTTTAAGCCATTATTCAAAATAGACATCTGCCACGGTAAATGTTAAGACTTTGAAGAAAAAAAAAAGAAAAAAGAAACTATGACTATGAGGTTGTCATGGTGCTCTTTGCTTTCTCCATGGTAACAAATATTTAAAGCGGTAGGCATACTGTACCTGCAAGCGTACTGTAGCACAGAGCCACAGGCACAAACATCTACTCAAAACCACTCTACTACTCCATGTGTACTACTACAAGATTAGGCCTATCCTGTAATTGCTAACCTCTACTACTTCTAAAATAGTGCTGCTTGTCAGAAAAATGGAATGGCCAAGCATTAAAGGTGCAATACGAAGAAATCGCTCRGCCATTTCCTGGTTACAAAAATGTGAAGAGTTCAGTTRGCCAAATTTCAGTTTGTGACAAAACAAGCAATATAGTGTAGAGAATCATTGTACCATGTAAACTGCTGTGAAATATATTTTTAATAAAGAAAAATATTGTGTTTTCAGCTTGTGTACAAAACCGAAAGACGCAAGAACAAAACTTAACGGGAAGCATAGAAATAGCGCACATAGAACCGATCTACCGGTTCTTAGACTTYCTTTAATGAGAATGATAGATCTATAACTCATATTTCTATGTGAATTTGGACAGGCTTTAAGAGAAAGTATTAATAGGCCTAAATTGCTGACTCGGCCTAAACCATTGTAACGGGCAAATATAGCTGAATTGAGTATGCCTTGATGTCATAAATTCTTGAGCTGCTAGAAAAACGTATCTTCCAATTAATTAACACAATTGCTGCAGAGAGCTTGTAAAGTGTAAATACTAGTACAACCCATTCTGTGTACAAATTAAGGTGTTGCCTTAYGCTATTCTCTAATGGCAACTACTAATCTAATCAGTTTCAGCCAGGTAGCCTAAACCCCCTACCTCACCAGCAGGCAGACGGTGAGTGAGTGAAATGGACTGGGGTAGGACGGCTTAGCGCTGCTTGTTCATWCAGCTGTTTCGTGATGCCAGGGAAACCTCCACTAAACACATCTACTGTACTTGGTTACATCTCAGTCTACTGATCACATAACAAAAAAAATATACGTTCTAMGGTAAATCAATGTCAACTGTTCAGCATAAATGGTTTAAATGAGTGCCCACATAAGCCATTTACACTGAGATAATCAACCCATATCTGTAATAATAACCATAACATTTGACCTCGAGAACACACTGAGCAACAGCATCAACCATTTTATTTAACCTTTATTTAACTAGGCAAGTCATTTAAGAACAAATTCTTATTTACAATGACGGCTTACCCCAGCCAAACCCGAACCCGGACGACGCTGGGCCAATTGTGCACCGCCCTATGGGACTCCCAATCACGGCCGGMTGCGATACAGSCTGGAATCGAACCAGGATCTGTAGTGATGCGCCACTCGGGAGCCCCTAACTGGCTGGTCTAATCCATGTGGCACAGATCCCATCTCAATGCTTTGGGGTACACTCTGCATAACCATCTAACAACTAAGATCATTGTTAAAAATATTTGTTCCTGCTTTTCCCCCACAACTGGACTGGAAAAGACAATCAAGGAGAGTGATAGTAACACTGAGCACTGAGCCGAACTGGGGAACCTACTATCGAGAGGCCTCGATAGTAAATCCCTTGCTTTACGGAGCATCTCTGTCCCCACAGACAGTCCATAAATGTAAGATTATAGCCCTCTTACCAACTCCACAGTATTTATGCATGCTGGCTGAAGGCGTGACAGATCCCTCTGCAKTCGTCTTGTAATCTGCAGGGGGAGCTAGGACTGTGTATACTTGTCTGCCTGGCTATCTCCTGAGACACAGAGCAAATGAGAAAGAAAGAACATTAGCTATACTGTAAGTACTGGCAGTTGGTTTGGAGGTGTTTGTAGCTATATCATTTCCTGAGTGTGACACCAACTTAGTTGGGAGTAATAAAAAGCAGGTGATGTCTCACTCAGCTCCGGAAACAATATTTATTTCAAATCAAATTTTATTTGTTACATGTGCCGAATACAACAGGTGTAGACCTTACAGTGAAATGCTTACTTACAAGCCCTTAACCAACAATGCAGTTTTAACAAAAGTTTGTGATAAGTAAAAAACAAGAAACAAAAAGTTACAAATAATTAAAGAGCAGCAGTAAGTAGTCCTTCCGGCGCCGAAAAGAGATGGCCGCCTCGCTTCGCGTTCCTTGGAAAATATGCAGTTTTTTGTTTTTTTATGTGTTATTTCTTACATCGGTACCCCAGGTAATCTTAGGTTTCATTACATACAGTTGAGGAACTACTGAATATACGATTAACGTCAACTCATCATCGTTCCTACCAGGAATATGACTTTCCCGAAACGGATCCAGTGTTTTGCCTTCCACCCAATACAATGGATCTGATCCCAGCCGGCGACCCTGTGCGAGCGCCGTTAAAGGGCAAACGAGGCGGTCTCGTGGTCAGGCTTCGGAGACGGGCACATCGCGCTCCACTCCCTAGCATACTACTCGCCAAGTCCAGTCTCTTGACAATAAGGTTGATGAAAATCCGAGCACGGGTAGCATTTCAGAGAGACATCAGGGATTGCAACGTGCTCTGCTTCACGGAAACATGGCTAACTCAAGGGACGCTACGGAGTCGGTGCAGCCAGCGGTTTCTTCATGCATCGCGCCGACAGAAACAAACACTTTCCGGGAAGAAGAGGGGCGGGGGGTATGCCTTATGATTAACGAGAAGTGGTGTGATCATCATAACAACACACAGGAACTCAAGTCATTTCTGTTCACCTGATCTAGAACTCCTCTCACAATCAAATGTCGACCGCATTATCTACCAAGGGAATTCTCTTCAATCATAATCACAGCCGTATATATTCCCCCCAAGCAGACACATCGATGCCCTGAACGAACTTTATCTGACTCTTTGTAAACTGGAAACCACACACCCTGAGGCTGCATTCATCGTAGCTGGGGATTTTAACAAGCTGAATCTAAAAACAAAACTCCCTAAATTCTATCAGCATATCGATTGTGCTACCAGGGCTGGGAAAAACCCTAGATCATTGTTATACTAATTTCCGCGACGCATATAAGGCCCTCCCCCGCCCCCTTTCGGAAAGCTGACCACGACTCCATTTTGTTGATTCCGACCTACAACAGAAACTCAAACAACAAGCTCCCGCGCTCAGGTCTGTTCAACGCTGGTCCGACCAATCTGAATCCACGCTTCAAGACTGCTTCGATCACGCGGATTGGAAATGTTCCGCATCGCGTCCAACAACAATATTGACGAATATGCTGATTCGGTGAGCGAGTTCATTAGGAAGTGCATTGACGATGTCGTACCCACAGCAACGATAAAAACATTCCCAAACCAGAAACCGTGGTTGACGGCAGCATTCGCGTGAAACTGAAAGCGCGAACCACTGCTTTTAACCAGGGCAAGGTGACCGGAAGCATGACCGAATACAAACAGTGTAGCTATTCTCTCCGCAAGGCAATCAAACAGGCTAAGTCCAGTACAGAGACAAAATCGAGTCGCAATTCAACAGCTCAGAACCAAGAGGTATGTGGCAGGGTCTACAGTCAATCACGGATTACAAAAGAAAACCGCCGCCGTCGCGCGACCAGAGGTCTTGCTCCCAGACAGGCTAAACAAACTTTTTTGCCCGCTTTGAGGACAATACAGTGCACTGACACGGCCCCCTACCAAAACCTGCGGGCTCTCCTTCACTGCAGCCGAGGTGAGTAAAACATTTAAACGTGTTAACCCTCGCAGGCTGCAGGCCCAGACGGCTTTCCAGCCGCGTCCTCAGAGCATGCGCAGACCAGCTGGCTAGTGTGTTTACGCGACATATTCAACAATCCTTATCCCAGTCTGCTGTTCCCACATGCTCAAGAGGGCCACCATTGTTCCTGGTCCCAAGAAAGCTAAGGTAACTGAGCTAAACGGACACCGCCCCGTAGCACTCACTTCCGTCATCATGAAGTGCTTTGAAGACTAGTCAAGGACCATATCACCTCCACCCTACCGGACACCCTAGACCCACTCCAAATTTGCTTACCGACCCAAATAGGTCCACAGACGACGCAATCGCAACCACCACTGCACACTGCCCTAACCCATCTGGACAAGAGGAATACCCATGTAGGAATGCTGTTCATCGATTACAGCTCAGCATTTAACACCATAGGACCCTCCAAACTCGTCATCAAGCTCGAGACCCTGGGTCTCGACCCCGCCCTGTGCAACTGGGTCCTGGACTTCCTGACGGGCCGCCCCCAGGTGGTGAGGGTAGGTAACACATCTCCACCCCGCTGATCCTCAACACTGGGGCCCACAAGGGTGCGTTCTGAGCCCTCTCCTTGTACTCCCTGTTCACCCACGGACTGCGTGGCCATGCACGCCTCCAACTCAATCATCAAGTTTGCGGATGACACTACAGTGGTAGGCTTGATTACCAACACGACGAGACGGGTTACCTAAGGGAGGAGGTGAGGGCCCCGTGCGATGTGTAGTGTCAGGAAAATAAACCTCACACTCGACGTCAACAAAACAAAGGGAGATGATTGTGGACTCAGGAAACAGCAGAGGGAGCACCCCCCTATCCACATCGACGGGGTCAGTAGTGGAGAAGTGGAAAGTTTTAAGTTCCTCGGTGTACACATCACCGACAAAACTGAATTGTTCCACCCACACAACAGCGTTGTGAAGAAGGCGCAGCAGCGCCTCTTCAACCTCAGGGCTGAGAAATTCGGCTTGTCACCCAAAAGCCATCACAAACTTCTACAGATGCACAATCGAGAGCACCTGTCGGGCTGTATCACCGCCTGGTACGGCAACTGCTCCGCCCACAACCGTAAGGGTCTCCAAGAGGGTAGTGAGGTCTGCAGAACGCATCACCGGGGCAAACTACCTGCCCTCCGCAGGACACCTACACACCCCGATGTCACAGGAAGGCCATAAAGATCATCAGGACAACAACCACCCAAGCCACTGCCTGTTACCCGCTATTCATCCAGAAGGCGAGGTCAGTCAGGTGCATCAAAGCAGGGACGAGAGACTGAAAAACAGCTCTATCTCAAGGCCATCAGACTGTTAAACAGCCAACCACTAACATTTAGCGGCCGCTGCAAACATACTGACTCAACTCCAGGCCACTTTAAAAATGGGGAAATTGATGGAATTATAGTGTAAAAATAATGTACCACTAGCCACTTAAACAATGCCACTTAATATAATGTTTATTAACATACCCTACTTTACCCATCTCATATGTATATACTGTACTCTATATCATCTACTGCATCTTGCCATCTTTATGTAATACATGTACCAACTAGCCACTTTAAACTATGCCACTTTATGTTTACATACCCTACAGTACTCATCTTCATATGTATATACCGTTACTCCTATACCATCTACTGCATCTGCCATGCCGTTCCGTACACCAACTCATTCATATATCTTTATGTACCATATCTTCTATTACCCTTACACTTGTGTGTGTGTGTAAGGTAGTAGTTGTGGAATTGTTAGGTTAGATTACTTGTTGGTTATTACTGCATTTGTCGGAACGAGAGCACAAGCATTTCCTACACTCGCATTAACATCTGCTAACCATGTGTATGTGACTAAATAAAATTTGATTTGATTGATTTGATTTAAAATAAACAATAGCGAGGCTATATACTTGGGGTACCGGTACAGAGTCAATGTACAGAGGCACTGGTTAGTCGAGGTGATTGAGGTAATATGTACATACATGTAGGTAGAGTTATTAAAGTGACTATACATAGATAATAAACAGAGAAAAGCAGCAGCGTAAAAGAGTGGAGGGGGGGCGATGCAAATAGTCTGGGTAGCCATTTGATTAGCTGTTCAGGAGTCTTATGGCGTGGGGGTAGAAGCTGTTGAGAAGCCTTTTGGACCTAGACTTGGCGCTCCGGTACTGCTTGCCGTGCGGTTGCAGAGAGAACAGTCTACAGTTGAAAGTGTAGTTTACATACACTTATGTTGGAGTCATTAAAATTCATTTTTCAAATTTCTTSTTAACAAACTATAGTTTTGGCAAGTCGGTTAGGACATCTACATTGTGCATGACACAAYTAATTTTCCCAACAATTGTTTACAGACAGATTATTTCACTTATAATTCCTGTATCATAATTCCAGTGGGTCAGAAGTTTACATACACTAAGTTGACTGTGCCTTTAAACAGCTTGGAAAATTCCAGAAAATGATCACGGCGCTAGAAGCTTCTGATAGGCTAATTGACATKATTTGAGTCAATTGGAGGTGTACCTTTGGATGTATTTCAAGGCCGACCTTCAAACTCAGTGCCTCTTTGCTTGACAAAATGGGAAAATCAAAAGAAATCAGCCAAGACCTCAGATTTTTTTTTAAGACCTCCGCAAGTCTGGTTCATCCTTGGGAACAATTCCAAACGCCTGAAGGTATCACGTTCATCTGTACAAACAATAGTACGCAAGTATAACACCATGGACCACGCAGCCATCATACCGCTCAGAAAGGAGACGCGTTCTGTCTCCTAGAGATGAACGTACTTTGGGGGCGAAAAGTGCAAATCAATCCCAGAACAACAGCAAAGGACTTTGTGAAGATGCTGGAGGAAACAGGTACAAAAGTATCTAAATCCACAGTAAAACGAGTCCTACATAGTCATAACTGAAAGGCCGCTCAGCAAGGAAGAAGCCACTGCTCCAAAACCGCCATAAAAAAGCCAGACTACGGTTTGCAACTGCACATGGACAAAGATCGTACATTTTGGAGAAATGTCCTCTGGTCTGATGAAACAAAAATAGAACTGTTTGGCCATAATGACCATCGTTATGTTTGGAGGAAAAAGGGGGAGGCTTGCAAGCTGAAGAACACCATCCCAACCGTGAAGCACGGGGGTGCAGCATCATGTGTGGGATGCTTTGCTGCAGGAGGGACTGGTGCACTTCACAAATAGATGGCATCATGAAGAAAGGAAAATTATGTGATATATTGAAGCATCTCAAGACATCAGTCAAGAAAGTTAAAGCTTGGTCGCAAATGGGTCTTCCAAATGGACAATGACCCCAGTATACTTCCAAAGTTGTGGCAAAATGGCTTAAGGACAACAAAGTCAAGGTATTGGAGTGGCCTCATTCCTATAGAACATTTGTGGGCAGAGCTGAAAAAGTGTGTGCGAGCAAGGAGGCCTAAAAACCTGATTCAGTTACACCAGCTCTGTCAGGAGGAATGGGCCAAAATTCACCCAACTTATTGTGGAAAGCTTGTGGAAGGCTACCGAAACGTTGACCCAAGTTAACAATTTAAAAGGCAATGCTACAAATACTAATTGAGTGTATGTAAACTTCTGACCCACTGGAATGTGATGAAAGAAATAAAAGCTGAAATAAATAATTTCTCTACTATATTTTTGACATTTCACATTCTTCAAAGAAGAGAGGGATCCTAACTGACATAAGACAGGAATTTTTACTTGGATTAAATGTCAGGAATTGTGAAAAACTGAGTTAAAATGTATTTGGCTAAGGTGTATGTAAACTTCCGACTTAAACTGTATGACCTGACTTGGGTGGCTGTATTCATTGACAAATTTTCAGGGCCTTCCTCTGACAACGCCTGGTGTAGAGGTCCTGGATGAAGGAAGCTTGGCCCCAGATGTACTGGCTGTACGCATACCCTCTGCCTTGGGGTCGGAGGCCGAGCAGTTGCCATACAGGCCAGTGATGACACCAGTCAGGATGCTCTCGATGGTGCAGCTGTAGAAACTTTTGAGGATGAGGACCTGTGCAAATCTTTTCAGTCTCCTGAGGGGGAATAGGTTGTCGTACCCACTTCACGACTGTCTTGGTGTGCTTGGACCATGATAGTTTGTTGGTGATGTGGACACCAAGGAACTTGAAGCTCTCAACCTGTTTCACTACAGCCCCATCAATGAGAATGGGGGCAGGCTTCGTGCGCCTATTCTTGTAGTCCACAATCATCTCCCTTTATCTTGATCACGTTGAGGGAGAGGTTGTTGTCCTGGCACCACACGGCCAGGTCTCTGACCTCCTCCCTATAGGCTGTCTCATCGTTGTCGGTGATCAGGCCTACCACTGTTGTGTCATCAGCTAACTTAATAATGGTGTTGGAGTCATGTCTGGCCATGCAGTCATGAGTGAACAGGAAGTACACTGAGCACGCACCCTGAGGGCCCCCGTGTTGAGGATCAGCGTGGAGGATGTTTTTTACCTACCCTTAGCACCTGGAGGGGGGGGGGGCATCAGGAAGTACAGGATCCAGTTGCAGAAGCAGGTGTTTAGTCCCAGGGGCCTTGGCTTATTGATGAGCTTTGAGGGCACTATGGTGTTGAACGCTGAGCTGTAGTCAATTAATAGCATTCTCACATAGGTGTTCCTTTTGTCCAGGTGGGAAAGGGCAGTGTGGAGTGCAATAGAGTTTGCATCACCTGTGGATCTGTTGGGGTGGTATGCAAATTGGAGTGGGTCTATATTTTCTGGGATAATGATGTTGATGTGGGCCATGACCAGCCTTTCAAAGCACTTCATGGCTACAGACGTGAATGCTATGCGTCGGTAGTCATTTATGCAGGTTACCTTAGTGTTCTTGGGCACAAGGACTATGTTGGTCTGCTTGAAACATGTTGGTATTACAGACTCCGACAGGGAGAGGTTGAAAATGTCAGTGAAGACACTTGCTAGTRGGTCAGRGCATGCTCGCAGTACACGTCCTGGTAATCCGTCTGGCCCTGCGGCCTTGTGAATGTTGACCTGTTTAAAGGGCTTACTTACATCGGCTACGGAGAGCGTGATCACACAGTCGTCCGGAACAGCTGATACTCTCATGCAATTTTCAGTGTTACTTGCATCGAAGCAAGCATAGAAGTAATTTAGCTCATCTGGTAGGCTCATGTCATTGGGAAGCTCGCGGCTGTAATAGTTTGCAAGCCATGCCACATCCGACGAGCTTCAGAGCCGGTGTAGTACGATTCGATTATTGTCCTGTATTGACGCTTTGCCTGTTTGATGGTTTGTCGGATGGCATAGCAGGATTTCTTACAAGCTTCCGGGTTAGAGTCCCGCTCCTTGATAGCGGCAGCTCTACCCTTTAGCTCAGTGCGGATGTTGCCTGTAATCCATGGCTTCTGGTTGGAGTATGTATGTACATACACTGTGGTTACGATGTCGTCAATGCAATTATTGATGAAGCCAGTGACTGTTGTGGTGTACCTCTCAATGCCATCGGAAGAATCACGGAACATATTCCATTCTGTGCTAGCAAAACAGTCCTGTAGCTTAGCATCTGCTTCATCTGACCACTTTTTTATTGACCAAGCAGGTGCTTCCTGCTTTAGTTTTTGCTTGTAAGCAGAAATCAGGAGGATAGAATTAGGGTCAGATTTGCCAAATGAAGGGCGAGGGAGAGCTTTGTATGCGTCTCTGTGTGTYGAATAAAGGTGGTCTAGAGTGTTTTTCCCTCTGGTTGCACATTTAACATGCTGATAGAAATTAGGTAAAACGGATTTAAGTTTCCTTGCATTAAAGTCCCCGGKCACTAGGAYCGCCACCTCTGGATGAGCGTTTTCCTGTTTGCTTATGGCSSWATACAGCTCATTGAMTGCGGTCTTAGTGCCAGCATCGGTTTGTGGTGGTAAATAGACAGCTACGAAGAATATAGATGAAAACTCTTGGTAAATAGTGTGGTCTACAGCTTATCACGAGAGACTATCACAGGCGAGCAAAACCTTGAGACATCCTTAGATATCATGCACCAGCTGTTGTTTACAAATATACATAGACCGCCACCCCTTGTCTTACCAGAGGCTGCTGTTCTATCCTGCCGATATGGTGTATAACCCGCCAGCTGTATGTTATTCATGTCGTCATTCAGCCATGACTCGATGAAACATAAGATTTTACAGTTTTTAATGTCCCGTTGGTAGGATATACGTGCTTGTAGTTCGTCTATTTTATTATCCAATMATTGTACGTTGGCTAACAGTACCGATGGTAAAGGAAAATTACCCACTCACCGCCGGATCCTTACAAGGCACCCTGACCTTCGTCCTCGATATCGCCGTCTCTTTCTCTTTCTCCTCTTGACAGAGATAAGAATAATTTGAGAATAACTTGTATATTGTAATATGAAACTCTACTTACCAGTGATAGTGCSCTCCTCCTCTAGGCCTACTTTTTGTTTCACAGAGGTCTCAGCGGGTGGAGACCTGGATTCTTTCGCAGGCCTGGGAGGTAAGATACAGCCTCTGAAGAACCTTAGACTGGAATACTGAAACAAAGTTAAATAACATTCTTAAAGGTGCTCCACATATATATTTTTTTGCATAGTAATGTCTAAAAATGTCTAATATACCTGGTGCTAATAGTGGAATGATAGTGTTTCACAACATTACTTAACTGCCACTGTTGTGATTGGCTAAGATATTTGCCTATTGATTTCTCCCTTCAGGGGCGGCTTCTGTTGTAAAAAATATATATAATCTYATGTGTAGCATCTTTTAACTTTTATTTCACTTTGCTGTCCATGTCAAGTACAAGCCATAGGCTTCAAATAAAAATGTAGTTAATGGACAAATGGGGGAAAAAATCATCACAACAGCAGCTGATAGATTAAAGTAAAACAGACAGTAACCATAAACACTTGATTAAAATCAGAAGCTTACAATAAAAGGAATACGTATCCAATGATGTATACATCTATGAATGTATTACAAAAACACGCGGAATTGACAGGGCAGGATGCCACTTGCGTTTGACACACAGTGAGATGCGCGAGGTGAGTAGCTGCCTTGCTAACAGGATAGGTAGCTAGTACAAACTTGTAAAACCAGCTAATGTTAGCTAACGGTACGTCTGGCGTTAYAAGCGAAATTGACTTACCTTGTTTCCTATGTGCCATATCACTAMAATTAACTCGAATGCACCATTAAACAAACCTGTGATGAACGCTAAAGCTATCAGCTAGATAGCTCGTTAGCATAGCCATCTACCCTGCTAGTGAGTGTTTTGCAGCTTTTAAGAACTTCTGGAATGACACTCCATCATTTGCATCATTGCATTGACTAAGCATGCCCCGTTACCACTGAAATCATTTAGCCAAATATCATTGTGTGTGTGTGTGCACAGCGGTGAAAGAAAAAAACAAGCAAGCTGGAGCGCAGACCTCACTTAGCTATCCACACGAGAATGGAACCAAAGACGGTATAGTTTAGAAACGGATAGAAGTTCAACTGCCTGCATCAGTGCCCCTGCCAGACAGTGGCTCCCTATATCCTGAMCAACAGCTCCCCCTCTGGTCGCATCCAGTAATATCAACTCCATTGACATGCGCAAACTAAGCCAGATGTGAAAAAGGGTTTGAAAGCAGCGCATGGAAACCGCGATGTGAATATCAAATAGGTAGGTACCCATGGCTCAGCATCAGGACCAGAGTGAGCCTAGTTTGGAATGGGCGCACCCTCTAAACTTCGCTGGAAACCTCAGCATGTGAACGGGATTTGAGGAGGAATTACCTACTGTAGAATGTCAGCTCTGAAGAAGGTAACATCATTTTTGATAATCTACCCCTCATGTCATAGTTATACCCTATTCGAAAAGTCTAAGGGTGTCGGATTAGCAACGTTGGCAGCACATGGATTTCAGTGTGTTTGAATAGTCAGTGATTTTAGCATAGTGATAGATTAAGTGTTCAGTTTGGAAATGGGTGGGTCTCAGCATCTTACTTRCAAATACATTTGTTCTGTATGGCTGATCAGTCTTATGTAATATCCACTGTTTAAGAATTTTGAAAGATGATTTTGGTAGAAAAGATCATTCATTACTTTTTAGTTAGCTGRAWTTATTAATTCCACCCCTGCATCTTTCCTAGAAAGATTCTCATTGGAATGATTTTGCACTGTGGTGCACCTGACAGGCTTTTGTACACAAACACACCACTGTTCTCTCTGGCTGCTGCTGCATACATGCACAACTTTGTCCCGGAAGAGAAGAGTGAGAGATGGGAACTTTCTAGGCAAAAAACTGATTTTTTTTTGTGAGATGTAAACCTCTGAAATGGAAGAAATGTATCTTTCACAGTGCATCTCATCTCACACACMTCTGTGTGCAGCCGGCAGACATGCAATGTGCTGCTGCTATCTGTCTGTGTGGACTATGTTCAGTGGAAGCAGTGGTGCTGGTTAGTAGTGGGTACCGCTTGCCTTGCATGCTTTGAAGGGAGAGCTCGGTTCAGCTAGGGAAGGGAGGCAGGCAGCCGTGTTTGAWTAGTCAGTTTCTCTGTCTGTGAGGAGCTGGGAGGAAACCTGGGTAAACATGTTATGTAATGATCGGGTGTTGAGGACACTGTGAGAGAAGCCAAGTATTCAACAAGACTATCTGGGACAATAATGATCAACTAGTACACTGTGCATTTATTTATTTGTGGCCAAAGAGCAATAGCAGCAAGACTAGATGTATTCCCGTGAAGGGTGTATAGAATCTGTGAATTAGGTTACATCACTTGGGCTGCGGCTGGCGTATAGATACAGTATGATGTGCTATTGTCAGGTATGATGATGAGTCAAATGCCACAGTAGTTAGGATTCACAATTTGCAGATGCAATGATTGATGCCAAACAAAAATGCTGTTATTGTGAGCAAAATTGTGCTTTTAAACACCACGGGAAGAAGTGCTGTAAAATTCCTGGTATACCATTGGCACAGTACAATACATTATCTGGTTGCACAGAGACCGCATATAGGCTAGTGGTTGACAGAGTTCCCACTGGGCTCAGATGTCAGTTAAACGTCTAGTTTTGATTTKCATTGGTTGAGTTGTCAACTTATGTGAATTCAATGTGAAAGGAACAAAAAATGTCTGGATCATTGGATTTAGTTTAAAAGTTGGATGAAAAAAATATGTAWTTCCCTTATGTTGATGACTTTTTGCAAGTCAGTTTACGACATTGATTCAACATCGTATTGAATTATTTTGTTGAACTGATGTGGAAACAACATTGATTCAACCAGTTTTTTCCCAGTAGGTTGTAAATATTCCACATACATCATAGGTGTTTTTATTTAACTAGGKAAGTCAGTTATGAACTAATTCTTATTTAGAATGGTTAACTGCCTTGTTCAGGGGTAGAACAYCAGATTTTTACCMTGTCAGCTCGGGGATTRAATCTAGCAACCTTMAGGTTACTGGCCTAACACTCTAACCACTAGGCTACCTGCCACCCCTAAAAAGGTGAACATTGTAATTTGRATGTAATCACTCTCCTAAAAGCTGAATGGCACATTGCGATCCCTCAAACCTCATATTTCCTAAACAGTTCAAATACGCTACACCCTGCCTCTTCAATAATACAAAGAGATTGTCCGTATTTTTAGCCCATAGTTGCCAACGCATCTTTCTTCAATGACAACCAGCTGCGCGGCAGAAACTTTGTGTTAGATTCCTGTGTGTTTCTCTCTGGACGAGGAACAGAGAGGATCGCTACAGTCGCAACATGGAAACTGCATTTCTTACCATGTGGAAGCAAACTGAGGGCACGTCAATTGCAAAGTGTTCTGTGTTCATTTATTATGCAAGCGTGTGTGAGAGATAGTGGTTTGGCAAAGCCCTGTSGTGACAGCCAGGAGGAAAGCAGAGTGTAATGAAATGAAGTGAATGGAAGAGGGGGGCGGACCTAGTGTCYAATGAGCAGGGAGTTATCAAGATTGGCAACTGTAAATGATTAGCATGTGTTTGTGTGGTATTGTACGTGTGTGTGTGTGRGTTCGTGTGTGCGTCAGGGCTGGGCTCAATTCAGAATTGAATTGAGAATGCCTCATGAATTCCAATGAAATGAATGCATTTTAATTTAATTTTAATTTAAGTACTTAACAGGATACAGAATTGCAATTAGAATTTGCATGAAAGGAAATATAATTGATATCAGTGAAATTCAATGAAATTAAAATGTCTCTTCTATTCTATATTAGGTGTAGTCTATACAAAGATTAATCTTGTACGTTAAACATCATATGTCGTTATATACAGAAAGTATTCAGACMCCTTGACTTTTCCAACATTTTGTTGCATTACAGCCTTATTCTAAAATTGWTTTTTTTTGTAAATTTACTCAGCAATCTACACACAATACCCCATTACGAAAAAGCGAAAACAGGTTTTTAGAAATATTTGCAAATGTATAAAATATTAAAAACAGAAATACATATTTACATAAGTATTCAGACCCTTTGCTATGAGACTTGAAATTGAGTTCAGGTACATCCTGCTTCCACTGATCATTCTTGAGATTGGACATGATTTGGAAAGGCACACATGTCTATATAAGGTTACACAGTTGACAGTGCATGTTAGAGCAAAAACTAAGTCATGAGGTCGAAGGAATTGTCCGTAGAGCTCCAAGACAGGATTGTGTCGAGGCACAGATCTGAGGAAGGGTACCAAAAAATGTCTTTAGCATTGAAAGTTCCCAAGAACACAGTGGCCTCCATCATTCTTAAATGGAAGAAGTTTGGAACCACCGTGACTCTTCATAGAGCTGGCCGCCCGGCCAAACTGAAAACCACTCTGACCTTCCAGAAACCCAATCATCTCTGCAGCACTCCACCAATCAGGCCTTTATGGTAGAGTGGCCAGACGGAAGCCACTCCTCAGTAAAAGGCAGTACGCTTGGAGTTTGCCAAAAGGCACCTAAAAGACTCTCAGACCGTGAGAAACATTATTTAACTCTTTGGCCTGAAGGCGTCACGTCTGGAGGAAACCTGGCACCATCCCTACGGTGAAGCATGGTGGTGGCAGCATCATGTTGTGGGGATGTTTTCAGTGGCAGGGACTGGGAGACTAGTCAGGATCGAGTGAAAGATAAACAGTGCAAAGTACAGAGAGATCCTTGATGAAAATCTGCCCCAGAGCGCTCAGGACCTCAAACTGGGGCGAAGGTTCACCTTCCAACAGGACAACGACCCTACAGGACAACGACCCAACGACCCAGCCAATACAACGCAGGAGTGGCTTCGGGACAAGTCTCTGAATGTCCTTSAATGGCCCAGCCAGATCCCTGACTTGAACCCGATCGTACATCTCTGGAGAGACCTGAAAATAGCTGTGCAGTGACGGTCCGCATCCAACATGACAGAGCTTGAGAGGATCTGCAGAGAACAATGGGAGAAACTCCCCAAATCAGMTGTGCCAAGCTTGTAGTGTCATACCCAAGAAGACGCAAGGCTGTAATCGCTGCCAAAGGTGCTTCAACAAAGTACTGAGTAAAGGGTCGGAATACTTATGTAAATGTAATATTTCCGTTTTTTTGTGCAACAAATTCTAAAAACCTGTTTTTGCTTTGTAATTATGGGGTATTGTGTGTAGATTGATGAAAGAAAAAAAACGATTTAATCAATTTTAGAACAATGCTGTAATGTAACAAAAATCGAGAAAATGTCAAGGGGTCTGAACACTTTCCGAATGCACTGTATAACCCTTTGTATCCAGGACAAAACGGYAATTGCTTTGCCACATATTCTGTACAGGCTAACTTCTTTTCAGTTCTTTTTGTCAATTAGGTTAGTATTGTGGTGTAACTACAATGTGGTTGATCCATCCTCAGTTTTCTCCTATCACAGCCATTAAGCTCTGTAACTGTTTTAAAGTCACCATTGGCCTTATGGTGAAATTTCTGAGCAGTTTCCTTCCTCTCTGCCAACTGAGTTAGGATGGACCCCTGTATCTTTCTAGCGACTGGGTGTATTGATACACCATCCAAAGTATAATTAATTTCACCATGCTCAACGGGATATTCAATGTCTGCTTTTTTATTTTTACCCATCTCGCAATAGTTCCCTTTTTTGCGAGGCATTTGCAAACCAAACCACCCTGCTTTGTGATTGAATCTGTGTTTGAAATTCACTGCTCAACTGAATTACGTATAATTGTATGTGTAGTGTACAGACATGAAGTAGTTGTTCAAAAATCATGTTATACACTATTATTGCACACAGAGTGAGTCCATGCAACTTATTATGTGACTTGTTAAGCAAATGTTTACTCCTGAACTTGTTTTAGGCTTGCTATAACAAAGGGGTTTAAAACATATCGACTCAAGACATTTCAGCTTATTCATTTTTTATTAATTTGTAAATATTTCAAAAAACATAATTCCACTTTGACATAATGGGGTATTGTGTGTAGGCCAGTGACACAAAAATATACATTTAATKATTTTTAAATTCAGGCTTTAACACAACAAAATTTGAAGAAAGTCAAGAAGTGTGAATTCTTTCTGAAGGCACTGTATATCAAAATGAACCCAGCTGAATGAAGACACATATATAAGAGTMTGTTGTATTACAACTGGAAATGAGACAATATGCACGTGCCTATACCTTAAGTATAATTATGAATGTGGTTTTATTTGGAAATGACAAATTTTGTTTGGGCATGCTCAGGTTGACTTTTTCATGGAATCGCCCAGGCACAGACTTAATGGGTCCAGTCAGTGTGAGTTAAATTTTATTAAGTTAKTGTAAAAACACAGAGTTCTGGCTTCTTTAGTCAACAAACAGTAGGCTAATTGTTTAAATTGGGCTTAATTGGTAGTTGTTCTCCCTTTGGTATCACTTCTCCTGCTCTTGTTTGCTCTGATTTCAGCTGTTGAAGAACTTAACCACTATTTTGTACAGTACTGTATAGGGCTGCACAATTAATTTAATTGACATCGAAATCGCAATATTAACATGTGCAATATCCATATCGCAAGAGATCCATAGCGCATGCAATATTTTGAAACGCATCTCCTCACTGTTAGATTCACCATAAGGGTAAAATGCAGTCAACTGATTGTTCCAAACAAGAACGATGCTTCTTTTCACTTTGCTTCTTACCATAAGTCGTTACATTTCTATGATTCCAACAGTTGGCCCAAGTGTTTTGATCTAGGCAATATCGCATGTCAAATCACAATAGCAAAATTTGGTAATATGGGTAATGTTTGGCCATATCATGCAGCCCTAGTACAGTACAGTTGTTCAGCTATAGGTCTAGTAGTCTATCTTGTCTGTGGGTGTAGTTTGCTGGTGCAAATCGTGAATGTGAAAGTGCAGTTTTCTTGAACAAACTSTCACCTCCTGTGCTCTGCAGCGCTCTGCTCTGCTTTGAAAGTTAAGCGGAGGGAGAGATTATCAGTCATACAGACGTGAGAAAAACACTKTACTGTGTGAACTTAATGGAGGGGTGATGATATTAGAGGCTGAGATGTTCTCATTTACAGCAGCCACCTGGGGAATAGTTACAGGGGAGAGGAGATGAATGAGCCCATTGGAAGCTGAAGATGATTAGGTGGCCATGATGTTGTGAGGGKCAGATTGGGAATTCAGCCAGGACACTGGGGTTAACACCCCTACTCTTACGATAAGTGCCATGGGATCTTTAGTGACCACAGAGAGTCACGACACCCGTTTAACGTCCCATCCGAAAGACACCACCCTACACAGGGCAATGTCCCCAATCACTGCCTTGAGATATTTTATCTAGGACCGGAGGAAAGAGTGCCTCCTACTAGCCCTCCAACACCACTTCCAGCAGCATCTGGTCTTCCTTCCAGGGACCGACCAGGACCAACCCTACTTAGCTTCAGAGGCAAGCCGGCAGTGGGATGCAGGGTGGTATACTGCTGGCAAATTTTAATGCATGCCATAGGTAGTGGATTTGGAAACAAAAAACATAGCATGTCATTCTGGAAAGTGGCTGCTTTACCTGATTTATTGTCATATTGTGTAGCGATAATGTGGTAATCTTTACAAACTGTCTTTCTACAGTTTGTTTTGTGAGAGAGGCTACCATGTTCAAATCCTCCTCCTGAAGTATAGCCTAGACTTCATCTCATTTTAACCTTCATTCAGAAAGTCTCTCTCTCGCTCTCTTTTCTTTCCTGATATGAACTGTTGGCACTGCCTCGGTCTGGCCCCCCTTCTATCTAACATGAGTGTCAGACGCTGTAGCCAACCTCTTCACCCTGCTGTGCACCACAAGTACTGTATAACTGGTCACCTGTACCTTTGCCAAAATCAACCATGCTATGTCTATGGGATGTATCGACCTCTCCTCAACCCCACCGCTCACTCCTCTGATATGGAGGGCTGCCTGCAGATGGACATCCTGTAGTGATTTCACCTCCAGAAGTTAAAAACATATTTTATATCTCCATGTGCAGATATATGCAGTGAAGTGCAGTGCTCTCAACTCTAAATGAACACGGTTCTATYTGAAAGAATGCACAGTATACTGCCAGTGAGCGGTGCACCGTAAATCTTTACGAAGCGGTTTTGGTGGGTATTTTGGTGTGAACCTTTATGGGTGATACAAACATGGCATAGGTGTTGTAAAATACAGTATCTTCACTTTAGGGTGCATGAGTACACTTGTTCTGAAACTGAAAGCATCTACATGTGAAGTGGMGGTAGTCTACTTGGTGTAGTACAGAACTTTCCTGCAATGCAGGACATTTTAAACTTGTAGTGCATTTGAGGTTTAAAAAGGCTCCTGAAGTTCTGAACCCCTACACAAATGTCCGTTAATTATAACCCATAATTCYCATTTCCTGTTGCTGCAGGATTATTATCGTGCTGTGGCAAACTGGCTCAAATMAAGATCCTACATCAATAGGTAGCTTATAGTGCTACCCCCTTTAGGTCCCTGTCAGTCAGTTCACTGGTTGTAATACTATCATTACGTGGGAAGCCGTTCCTCAGCAGACTAAGCTGCAGTTTATTAAGTCTCTAACTTCCTCAGGGGATTCTGATTAAACATAGCACTTATCTAACATTTCATCTACACACCAGTGATCTTGATAGCTTGACTGAGCATCSGGGACCAAATAGGGGACAGTAGCAAACACTTTGAAATGCATTGAATCTACTCCACTTCTCAGCTGCAGGAAGAGTTGCTCCCCAGCCACCCACCCGTAGTTTGTGCCAAGATATCCCATTATACACAGCTTTTTTTCATAATTATCTGTGTGTAGCAAACACTTTGAAATGCATTGAATCTACTCCACTTCTCAGCTGCAGGAAGAGTTGCTCCCCAGCCACCCACCCGTAGTTTGTGCCAAGATATCCCATTATACACAGCTTTTTTTCATAATTATCTGTGTG
>NC_036843.1:3601192-3746692 GCF_002910315.2 Salvelinus sp. IW2-2015
ACACACACACCACACACACACACACACACACACACACACACACACACACACACACACACACACACACACACACACACACACACACACACACACACACACCAACACACACCACACACACACACAGATAATTATGAAAAAAAGCTGTGTATAATGGGATATCTTGGCACAAACTACGGGTGGGTGGCTGGGGAGCAACTCTTCCTGCAGCTGAGAAGTGGAGTAGATTCAATGCTTCAAAGTGTTTCTACTGTCCCCTATTTGGTCCCGGATGCTCAGTCAAGCTATCAAGATCACTGGTGTGTAGATGAAATGTTAGATAAGTGCTATGTTTAATCAGAATCCCCTGAGGAAGTTAGAGACTTAATAAACTGCAGCTTAGTCTGCTGAGGAACGGCTTCCCACGTAATGATAGTATTACAACCAGTGAACTGACTGACAGGGACCTAAAGGGGGTAGCACTATAAGCTACCTATTGATGTAGGATCTTAATTTGAGCCAGTTTGCCACAGCACATAATAATCCTGCAGCAACAGGAAATGTGAATTATGGGTTATAATTAACGGACATTTGTGTAGGGGTTCAGAACTTCAGGAGCCTTTTTAAACCTCAAATGCACTACAAGTTTAAAATGTCCTGCATTGCAGGAAAGTTCTGTACTACACCAAGTAGACTACCCCCACTTCACATGTAGATGCTTTCAGTTTCAGAACAAGTGTACTCATGCACCCTAAAGTGAAGATACTGTATTTTACAACACCTATGCCATGTTTGTATCACCCATAAAGGTTCACACCAAAATACCCACCAACACGCTTCGTAAAGATTTACGGTGCACCGCTCACTGGCAGTATACTGTGCATTCTTTCACATAGAACCGTGTTCATTTAGAGTTGAGAGCACTGCACTTCACTGCATATATCTGCACATGGAGATATAAAATATGTTTTTACTTCTGGAGGTGAAATCACTACAGGATGTCCATCTGCAGGCAGCCCTCCATATCAGGAGTGAGCGGTGGGGTTGAGGAGAGGTCGATACATCCCATAGACATAGCATGGTTGTTTTGGCAAAGGTACAGGTGACCAGTTATACAGTACTTGTGGTGCACAGCAGGGTGAAGAGGTTGGCTACAGCGTCTGACACTCATGTTAGATAGAAGGGGGGCCAGACCGAGGCAGTGCCAACAGTTTCATATCAGGAAAGAAAAGAGAGCGAGAGAGAGACTTTCTGATGAAGGTTAAAATGAGATGAAGTCTAGGCTATACTTCAGGAGGAGGATTTGAACATGGTAGCCTCTCTCCACAAAACAAACTGTAGAAAGACAGTTTGTAAAGATTACCACATTATCGCTACACAATATGACAATAAATCAGGTAAAGCAGCCACTTTCCAGAATGACATGCTATGTTTTTTGTTTCCAAATCCACTACCTGCATGCATAAAATTTGCCAGCAGTATACCACCCTGCATCCCACTGCCGGCTTGCCTCTGAAGCTAATGAGGGTTGGTCCTGGTCGGTCCCTGGAAGGAAGACCAGATGCTGCTGGAAGTGGTGTTGGAGGGCTAGTAGGAGCACTCTTTCCTCCGGTCCTAGATAAAATATCTCAAGGCAGTGATTGGGGACATTGCCCTGTGTAGGGTGGTGTCTTTCGGATGGGACGTTAAACGGGTGTCGTGACTCTCTGTGGTCACTAAAGATCCCATGGCACTTATCGTAAGAGTAGGGGTGTTAACCCAGTGTCCTGGCTGAATTCCCAATCTGTCCCTCACAACATCATGGCCACCTAATCATCTTCAGCTTCCAATGGGCTCATTCATCTCCTCTCCCCTGTAACTATTCCCCAGGTGGCTGCTGTAAATGAGAACATCTCAGCCTCTAATATCATCACCCCTCCATTAAGTTCACACAGTATAGTGTTTTTCTCACGTCTGTATGACTGATAATCTCTCCTCCGCTTAACTTTCAAAAAGGGGAATGTGTGTGTATGTGTGTATAGTATGTGTGTATGTATGTGAATGCATGCATGCGTGAGTGAGTCTGGATTTGACACTGTCAGTGGATCTGAGTCTCTGCTGGGACAGTAGGCATTTCTGTTGACTACCCTCCTCTTGATAAACTGTGTTGCATCTCCCCAGCCCTGCATGCAGTGCAGAGCCGTTAAATGAAACTGGGACAGTGTGTGCATCCAACCCTGTCTTGTATTCAGGGGAGTTTTCAACTTTCTTCAGCTTACTAGAGTCAATGTCCGTGCCGCACGGAATTCTAATTACCATACGCCAAACAAATCCCCATCAAAATCTMTTTGTTTAAGCGACACTAAGAAAAAAAGGTTCCAAAAGGGCTCTAAAGCTGTCCCAATAAGATAACCCTTTTTGGTTCCAGGTAGAACCATTTTTTGTTCTAGGTAGAACCCTTTTTTGGTTTCAGGTAGAACTATTTTGGGTTCTATGTAGAACCCTCTGTGGAAAGGGTGTTACATGGAACCCAAGAGAGTTCCACCTGGAATCAAAGGGGTCTGCCTGGAACCAAAAAAGGTTATTCAAGGGGTTTTCCTTCTAGATAGTATCTTTTTTTCTAAGAGTGTGGAGATGTCTATTTTTTGCACGGGCTGCGAAGATGCAGTGGAGATGTATTCCTGTTGGTGGTCTTGGGTGGAAAACAACCCAAGACATTTATAACATTTACATGTATGCTCCTCTGTTATCTATGACTGGGAGAGTTCATGCTAAAGCTGCTGTATCAGTGTCCTATTGAGGGACAATCAGTGTTCTGCTGATTTCTATTCAGCAGTCATATCCACTGGCATGGCCAAACGGTACTTTTTCTTTCTGCTCCTCAAATGGCCATTCAGAGAATAGGCAATCAGTTCCTTTTATATGAGATGCCATCAGTAAAAAAAAAAAAAAAAATTTTTTTTATAGTGTTGGACTTTTCTGGTCTGTATTGGCTTTTTTTCCTTTCGTTTTGCATCTCTCTCGCCTTCTCACTTTTACTTTCCTGAGTGTGTGATTGTTATTGTGTGAAATTACCACTGGCCAATCTCTCTTTTCATTGGTAGTCTACATTTTATGCTTGTATTTATATTGAGAGCGATCGTATTCAGTTAAGACATGATTATGAAACTAACAGTCAGTGGTCGAAAAAGTACTCATTAGTCATACGTGAGTAAAAGAAAAGATACCTTAATAGAAAATGACTCATGGAAAAGTTAAAGTTACCCAGCAAAATACAATACTGAACAAAAATATAAATGCAACATGTAAAGTGTTGGTCCCATGTTTCATGAGCTGAAATATAAGATCCCAGAAATTCTCCATACGCACAACAAGCTTATTTCTCTCAAATTGTGTGTACAAATGTGTTTACATCCTGTTAGTGAGCATTTCTCCTTTGCCAAGATAATCTATCCACCTGAAAGATGTGGCATATCAAGAAGCTGATTAAACAGACTGATCATTACACAGGTGCAACTTGTGCTGGGGACAATAAAAGGCCACTCTAACATGTGCAGTTTTGTCACACAACACAATGCCACAGGTGTCTCAAGTTTTGAGGGAGTGTGCAATTGGCATGCTCACTGCAGGAATATCCATCAGAGCTGTTGCCAGAAAATGTTATGTTAATTTCTCTACCATAAGCCACCTCAAACATTGTTTTAGAGAATTTAGCAGTATGTCCAACTGGCCTCACAACTGCAGACCACGTGTAACCATGCCAGCCCAAGACGGTTACGGTGACCGTATTACCGCCACACCGGCGGTCACAAGTCATGCTGGCAGTCAAATTCCACGTGCTCGTTTAGTCACGATAATTAGGCTTCTCCAAGCCATGCTGATACTAATGGTCATTAGTAGCCTACCAAACTTGCCAACTGCCTGGTACTCAGCACTCTATTGTCCCTCTAATCACTCTGACATCAATGCAAATGTAATCAAAAATCTAAACAAACACTTCATGAGAGCCCATGAGCTCATGTTGTGCAACATTTCTATAGGCTATGAAATTGCGTGAGAAAACAGAGTGATGGTCTCTTTTAAAAAGAGGAGGATCCCATCAGCTTTCTATAGGCTATTTCTACTATATTTATTTCTCAACTTCCCTAATATTAAGCACATTGCTTCTCGTTACAACAGGAGTATAGCCTACCTGGCTGGCAGGAAAATGAACCAATGGAAAAGCGTCCTCCATTCTCTATTTAAGTGCATAGATGGCATGTATTTTTTTCTGCTGCCCCTGTTTCGATACAGGTACTTGATAATGGTCCATTCTAAATCAAAACAAATTTCACACATATATGATTTAGTATATGTAAAGACAAGATTAAATCAAGAATAGTCGGATGGGTGTCAATATTAGCCTATCACTTGTGAATGATATATTATCACTTGTGAATGATGCCCAGCTTGTGTTCAGTAAGGCAAGGTACAGTGCATTCGGAAAGTATTCAGACCCCTTGACTTTTTCGACACTTTGTTACGCCTTATTCTAAAATGTATTAAATAGTTTTTCTCCCTTATCAACCTACACACAATACCCCATAATGACAAATTGAAAACTGGTCTAAAATTTTGGGGGCAAATGCCTGAAGTCCATTGATAGGTATTCTGAGCATGCCATACTTGCGTGTTTAGACAGTTTAACAGAGGCAAAGAAAGTGTGAGAGAGTGGTGTATGTAATCTCTCGTGGACTGACAGTTATAGGTTAACTGAGATTAGGTGAATGTGTCCACTACACACAGTGGCGTTTTTACCATGTAAATCTTGGCGGGGAAAAAATTAAAAATACATGGTGGTATAATGCCAAGAGTGTGCAAAGCTGTCATCAAGGCAAAGGGTGGCTACTTTGAAGAATCTCAAATATAACAGATATTTGGATTTGTTTGACACTTTTGATTACTACATGATTCCATATGTGTTATTACATAGTTTTGATGTCTTCAATATTATTCTACAATGTAGAAAACAGAATGAGAATGAGCAGGTGTGTCCAAACATTTGACTGGTACTGTATTAACAATAAAAAACTGAAATATCACATTTACATAAGTATTCTGACCCTTTACTCAGTATTTTGTGGCAGCACCTTTGGCAGCGATTATAGCCTTGAGTCTTCTTGGGTATGACTCTACAAGATTGGCACACCTTTATTTGGGGAGTTTCTGCCATTCTTCTTTACAGATCGTCTCAAGCTCTGTCAGGTTGGATGCGGACCGTCACTGCACGGCTATTTTCAGGTCTTTCCAGAGATGTTCGATCGGGTTCAAGTCCGGGCTCTGGCTGAGCCATTTAAGGACATTCAGAGACTTGTCTGGAAGCCACTCCTGCGTTGTCTTGCCTGTGTGCTTAGGGTTGTTGTCCTGTTGGAAGGTGAACCTTCGCCCCAGTCTGAGTTCCTGAGCACTCTGGAGCAGGTTTTCATCAAGGATCTCTCTGTACTTTGCTCCGTTTATCTTTCCCTCGATTAGTCTCCCATACCCAGCCACTGAAAAACATCCCCACAGCATGATGCTACCACCACTATGCCTAACCGTAGGGATGGTGCCAGGTTTCCTCCAGACGTGATGCTTGGCATTCAGCCAAAGAGTTCAATCTTGATTTTATCAGACCAGGTAATCTTGTTTTTCATGGTCTGAGAGTCCTTTAGGTGCCTTTTGGCAAACTCCAAGCGGGCTGTCATGTTACTTTTACCGAGAAGTGGCTTCCTTCTGGCCACTCTATATTAAAGGCCTGATTGGTGGAGTGCTGCAGAGATGGTTGTTCTTCTGGAAGGTTCTCCCATCTCCACAGAGGAACTCTGGAGCTCTGCCAGAGTGACCATTGGGTTCTTGGTCACCTCCCTGAACAAGGCCCTTCTCCCCTGATTGCTCAGTTTGGCCGGGCAGCCAGCTTTAGCTTTAGTAATTGTGGTTAAAGACTTCTTCCATTTAATAATGATGAAGGCTACTGTGTTCTTGGTGACCTTTAATGCTGCAGACATTTGGTACCCTTCCTCAGATCTGTGCCTCAACACAATCCTATCTCGGAGCCCTATGGAAAATTCCTTCGACCTCATGGATTGGTTTTTGCTCTGACATGCACTATCAACTGTGGGACCTTATATAGACAGATGTGTGCCTTTCCAAATCATGTCCAATCACGTTGTAGAAACATCTCAAGGATTATCAATGGAAACAGGATGCACCTGAGCTCAGTTTAAAGTCATATAGCAAAGGGTCTGAATTAGAGGTTGACCGATTAATCGGAATGGCCGATTTAGTTAGGGCCGATTTCAAATTTTCATAACAATCGGTAATCGGCATTTTTGACACCGATCATGGCCGATTACATTGCACTCCACGAGGAGACTGCGTGGCAGGCTGACTACCTGTTATGCGAGTGCAGCAAGGAGCCAAGGTAAGGTGCTAGCTAGCATTAAACGTATCTTATAAAAAACAATCAATCTTAACATAATCACTAGTTAACTACACCTGGTTGATGATATTACTTGTTTATCTAGCTTGTCCTGCATTGCATATAATCGATGCGGTGCTGTTAATTTATCATTAAATCATAGCCTACTTCGCCAAACGGGTGATTTAACAAGCGCATTCGCGAAAAAAGCACTGTCGTTGCACCAATGTGTACCTAACCATAAACATCAACGTCTTTCTTAAAATCTTAAACCTGCATATTTAGTTAATATTGCCTGCTAACATGAATTTCTTTTAACTAGGGAAATTGTGTCACTTCTCTTGCGTTCTGTGCAACAGAGTCAGGGTATGTGCAGCAGTTTGGGCCGCCTGGCTCGTTGCGAACTGTGTGAAGACTATTTCTTCCTAACAAAGACAGCCAACTTCGCCAAACGGGGGATGATTTAACAAAAGCGCATTTGCGGAAAAAGCACAATCGTTGCACGAATGTACCTAACCATAAACATCAATGCACTTCTTAAAATCAATACACAGAAGTATATTTTTTTAAACCTGCATATTTAGTTAAAATAAATTAATGTTAGCAGGCAATATTAAACTAGGGAAATTGTGTCACTTCTCTTGCGTTCATTGCAAGCAGAGTCAGGGTATATGCAGTTTTGGCCGCCTGGCTCGTTGCGAACTAATTTGCCAGAATTTTATGTAATTATGACATAACATTGAAGGTTGTGCAATGTAACAGCAATATTTAGACTTATGGATGCCACCCGTTAGATAAAATATGGAACGGTTCCGTATTTCACTGAAAGAATAAATGTTTTGTTTTCGAAATGATAGTTTCCAGATTTGACCATATTAACGACCTAGGGCTCGTATTTCTGTGTGTTATTATATTATAATTAAGTCTATGATTTGATAGAGCAGTCTGACTGAGCGGTGGTAGGCAGCAGCAGGCTCGTAAGCGTTCATTCAAATAACACAGCATTATGACTTCAAGCCTATCAACTCCCGAGATTAGGCTGGCAATACTAAAGTACCTATTAGAACATCCAATAGTCAAAGGTATATGAAATACAAAATGGTATAGAGAGAAATAGTCCTATAATAACTACAACCTAAAACTTCTTACCTGGGAATATTGAAGACTCATGTTAAAAGGAACCACCAGCTTTCATATGGTCTCATGTTCTGAGCAAGGAACTTAAACGTTAGCTTTTTTACATGGCACATATTGCACTTTTACTTTCTTCTCCAACACTTTGTTTTTTCATTAATTAAACCAAATTGAACATGTTTCATTATTTATTTGAGACTAAATTGATTTTATTGATGTATTATATTAAGTTAAAATAAAAGTGTTCGTTGTTCATTCAGTATTGTTCTAATTGTCATTATTACAAATATATATATCAAAACCGGCCGATTAATCGGTATCGGCTTTTTTTGGTCCTCCAATAATCGGTATCGGTGTTGAAAAATCATAATCGGTCGACCTCTAGTCTGAATACTTATGTAAATAAGTAAAATTAAATTTCTAAAAACCTGTTTTTGCTTTGTCATTATTGGGTATTGTGTGTAGATTGATCTGGAAAACATTTAATTAAATCCATTTTAGAATAAGGCTGTAACGTAACAAAATGTGGAAAAAGGGAAGGGGTCTAAATCCTTAAAGAATGAACTGCAGCCTAGCCCATAGGCCTATATGTTTTGATAAGGTTTGTATTGGTARTTGTATTTATTAAGGATCCCCATTAGCTGCTGCCCAGGKTACTCTTCCTGGGGTCCAGCAACATTAAGGCAGCCAAAGACAATTTAAAATATTACATGACACTACATTTKACAACACACCAAGTGTGTTCTTTCAGGCCACTGCTCTACTATCACATATCCACAACACAAAAACCTTGTGTACATGTGTGTAGAGTGCTTGTCTTATCTTGTGTATGTGTGCCTGTGTGTGTGTGTCTCTTCACAGTCGTCGTTGTTCACTAAGGTGTATTTGTATCTGTTTTTTAAATCTGATTCTACTGCTTGCATCAGTTACCTGATGTGGAATAYAGTTCCATGTAGCCATGGGTCTATGTAATACTGTGCGCCTCCCTTAGTCTGTTCTTGACTTGGGGATTGTGAAGAGACCTTTGGTGGCATGTCTTGTGGGGTGTGCATGGGTGTCTGAGCWGTGTGCTAGTAGTTTAAACAGACAGCTCAGTGTATTCAGTGTATGCGCGCTAATAGCCTTTCAATCGGTTACGTCACTTGCTCTGAGACCTTGAAGTAGTGGTTCCCCTTGCTCTGCAAGGGCCGAGGTCTTTGATGGACGATGGGTAACGACGCTTCGTGGGTGACTGTTGTTGATGTGTGCCGAGGGTCCCTGGTTCGCGCCCGGGTCGGGTGGGGGGGACGGACTAAAGTTATACTGTTACATTGATGCTGTTGACCCGGATCACTGGTTGCTTGCGGAAAAAGGAGGTTGAAGGGGGGTGAGTGTAACGGATGTGAAATGGCTAGCTAGGTAGCCGGTGGTGCGCGCTAATAGCCTTTCAATCGGTTACGTCACTTGCTCTGAGACCTTGAAGTAGTGGTTCCCCTTGCTCTGCAAGGGCCGCAGCTTTTGTTTGAGCGATGAGGTAACGATGCTTCGTGGGTGACTGTTGTTGATGTGTGCAGAGGGTCCCTGGTTCGCGCGAGGGGACGGACTAAAGTTATACTGTTACATCAGCATGTCAACACTTCTTACAAAAAACACGTAGGGATGAAGTCAATTCTCTCCTCCACTTTAAGCCATGAGATATTTACATGCATATTATTAATGTTATCTCTCCTTGTACATTTAAGGGCCAGCCATGCTGCCCTGTTCTGAGTCAATTGTAATTTCCGAGGTCCCTCTTTGTGGCACGCGACCACACGACACTACAGTGGTAGGCGCAACAGCGCCTCTTCAACCTCAGGAGGCTGAAGAAATTTGGCTTGTCACCAAAAACACTCAACTTTTACAGATGACCAATCAAGAGCATCCTGTCGGCTGTATCACCGCCTGGTACGGCAAACTGCTCCGCCCACAACCGTAAGGCTCTCCAGAGGGTAGTGAGGTCGGCACAACGCATCACCCGGGGCAAACTACCTGCTCTGCAGGACACCTACACCACCTGATGTCACAGGAAGGCCAAAAAGATTATCAAGGACAACAAACCACCCGAGCCACTGCCTGTTCACCCCGCTATCATCCAGAAGGCGAGGTCAGTACAGGTACATCAAAGCTGGGACCGAGAGACTGAAAAAAGCTTCTATTCAAGGCCATCAGACTGTTAAACAGCCATCACTAACATTGAGTGGCTGCTGCCAACATACTGACTCAAATCTCTAGCCACTTAATAATAAAAAATTGGATGTAATAAATGTATCACTAGTCACTTTAAACTATGCCACTTTATATAATATTTACATACCCTACACTACTCATCTCATATGTATATACTGTACTCTATACCATCTACTGCATCTTGCCTAAGCCGTTCGGCCATCGCTCATCCATATATATTTTTATGTACATATTCTAATTCATTCCTTTACACTTGTGTGTATAWGGTAGTTGTTGTGAAATTGTTAGATTACTTGTTAGATATTACTGCATGGTCGGGGTAATGCGGTGCGTGCTGGTGGCAGGGAAGTCAGGTGCAGGAGAATGAACTTGGTAAAAACTGAGCTGTTTAATAAACATTCAAAAAACCTCAGAAAACCAAAGTATACAAAAAATAACATAATAGGGTGCAAAACCCGTCGCACACCAGAACAAATAACACACCTACATACAACAATCTCTGACAAGGACATGAGGGGAAACAGAGGGTTAAATACACAACATGTGATGAATGGGATTGGAACCAGGTGTGTAGGAAGACAAGACAAAACCAATGGAAAATGAAAAATGGATCAATGATGGCTAGAAGGTGATGTCGACCGCCGAACACCACCCGAACAAGGAGAGGGACCGACTTTGGCGGAAGTCGTGACAGTTGGAACTAGAAGCACAAGCATTTCGCTACACTCGCATTAACATCTGCTAACCATGTGTATGTGACAAATCAAATTTGATTTGATTTATTTTATTTGAACAGTAGTCCAGGTGCGACAAAGCTAGGACCTGTAGGACCTGCCTTGTTGGTAGTGTTGTTCAAAAGTCAGATCAGGGCTTTATTATGGACAGACTTCTCCCCATTTTAGCTACTGTTGTATTAACATGTTTTGACAATGACAGTTTACAATCCAGGGTTATTTCAAGCAGTTTAGTCACCTCTACTTGCTCCATTTCCACATCATTTATTACAATATTTAGTTGAGGTTTAGGGTTTAGTGAATGATTTGTCCCACGTACAATGATTTTAGTTTTTTAAATATTTTATTTATTCCTTCCCACCTATTCTGAAACTAACTGCAGCTCTTTCTTAAGTGTTGCAGGGATAAGGGTTTGCAGTGATTTCACTCGCTGTAGTAGCTGACGTGTAGTGTTTTGTCATCCACATATATTGTGAGGACAAACGCTGGGAGACGAGAAGCAGGTACAGGGAGTGAATATTTAATAAATAACCGACATGAAAGAAAACAAGGACAGCGTCTGGACAAGGGGAACAAAACAACATTAATGCAGACACAGGGAAGAGACTGAGGAAGCCCCATGTGCGCACTCCCTCAAATCATATCCTTTCTATTGTATTCAGCTATGTTCAATTGTATTCTTCATACTATAACATAATGCCACGGAATTCTAAGCAAATCTTGTCTGGTAAATGAACTAGTGTAGTCCACAACCATATGGCATAGCCAGATCAGGGCCTAACATAAGAACAACTCAGAGTATGCTATTCTGTTCTTCTACATTTTCTTCATATCATGTTTCTTTAGAACAGAGTGCCCCATGGTGGCGGTGGGGTTATGGTATGGGCAGGCATAAGCTATGGACAACACACACAATTGCATTTTATCGATGMCAATTTGAATGCACAGAGATACCATGAAGCCCTGATACCAAGATCCTGAAGCCCATTGTCATGCCATTCTTCCACCGACATCACCTCATGTTTCAGCATGATAATGCACAGCCCCATGTTGCAAGGATCTGTACACAATTCCTGGAAGCTGAATATGTCCCAGTTCTTCCATGGCCTGCATACTCACCTGACATGTCACCCATTGAGCATGTTTGGGATGCTCTGGATCGACATATAGGACAGCGTATTCCAGTTCACGCACAGCCATTGAAGAGGAGTGGGACAACATTCCACAGGCCACAATCAACAGCCTGATCAACTATGCAAAGGAGATGTATCGAGCTGCATGAGGCAAATGGTGGTCAAACCAGATACTGACCGGTTTTCTGATCCACGCCCCTACTTAAAAAAAAAAGATAACTGTGACTAACAGATGCATATATTAGAGCCTAATGGATTTATTTCAATGAACTGATTTTCTCTAACTCAGAAAAATCTTTGAAATTGTTGCATGTTGCGTTTATATTTTTGTTCAGTGTATTTGAGTAAAAGTCTAAAAGTATCTGGTTTACAATGTTCTTAAGTACAGTGGTGGAAAAATTACTCAATTGTCATACTTGAGTAAAAGTAAAAGTAAATGCTATACATCAAATTCCTTAATTTATCAAACCAGATGGCACAATTTTCTTGTTTTTAATTTTATTATAAGGACAGCCAGGGGCACACTCAGACATAATTTACAAACGCAGTATTTGTGTTTAGTGAGTCCACCAGATCAGAGGCAGTAGGGATGACAATGCCTTATATTGACAGGTGCTTGAATTGGACCATATGGCTGTCCTGCCTGAGCATTRGAAATGTAAAGAGTACTTTTGGGTGTCAGGGAAAATGAATGGAAGTAAAAATGACATATTTTCTTTAGGAATGTAGTGGAGTAAAAGTAAAAGTTGCACATTCATACTTATCTGAAACCTCCAAGTTGCACAATACATGCCTCATGATATTTTTCTCTCTCTTCTGAGAAAAGTCCCCCTCCTGTGATCTGCTGGCTTTGCCTGGAAACACAGGACATGGTTGTGGTGTGCATTCTCTTTGGCTGCAGAGGCAGATAAGGGAAGAAGGACAGGAGGCATCCAGAATGCAAATAATGAGATACAAAAGAATTAGAGTGTATTTCGTCTGCAGCCCCGAAGAGTAATTAAGCAAAAAATATAACATTGAATAATATTGGCAGTAGCACAGAGGATTTGAAAGCACTTATGCTAAATTGTACCTTTTAATAGCACATTGGCACAGTGGATTAAGACTGTTCATTCACAAGATCTGTCCTTTAGTCCAGATGGTAATGTAGTAAACTCTCTTTTACGATCTTGTTTCATGCATGCCTATTCATTCGTTTTATAGAAACTGTGGACCTCCACAAAAAAACATGTAATTATTTGCTAACCAGAGCCATAGTCTGTGCCAATAAGCTCCTTGTTCCCTATTAAAATTGGACCTGAAGCTAAAAAATAACTTAGCACTGTCACGAACGTCGTAGTGAGGAGACCAAGGCGCAGCATGATTAGAATACATTCTTCCTTTTAATAATGAACACTTAACAAACAATACAAAATAACAAAACGACCGTGACCGCTATAACACTGAGTGCAAACATGCAACATCACATAGACAATCACCCACAAACCAAACTGGAAAATGGCAACCTAAATAGGATCCCCAATCAGAGACAACGATAAACAGCTGCCTCTGATTGGGAACCAATCTAGGCCACCATAGACCTACATAATGCCTAGACTACACACACACACCTAGACATACGCAAAACCCTAGACAAGACAAAAACACACATACCACCCTCGTCACACCCTGACCTAACCAAAATAATAAAGAAAACAAAGATAACTAAGGTCAGGGCGTGACAAGCACATACAGTATAGAACTAAAATAACAGATCAGCTGTGACTGTGCTTTTTCATTAGTTTCACCTTCTATTCATCACCCAACTGGAATGTTCCACTATCACATCCATTTGAATGAGCCGACATCACCTCTGCTAAAGCTGATTCTTGACATGTTATTCCCAGTTGTCCCATTTATAGTATTGTACTATTTGTGTTTCTTGTAAATCTGCCTTGTTAAAGCAGAACAACATAAATCCTCTCTCTGGTACACAGCCCAAGATGAGCTTAAAGKCAAATGGATGCCTAACATGTTTATATGAAATTAGACAATATGCTTTCAGGCCCAACAATCCCTTTAAAGTGAAAATGAGAAAGAAGGACTCCTCTTTCTGGGTGTGAAACATTTATGATCATCCTGACAGTTTGTCTCTCCCCCTCCTAATGCAACGTCTGCCAGCCCCGCCAGCCAGCCAGCACCATGCACCGTCCCCATAACTTAGCCCATTATGCTGAGTTTGATCCATGCAGGCCAAACTGTTTATCATTCACTTTTGTGGAGCCTCTCATTTGGTGTCAATGTTCCTCTCTTGCTCCTTATCCCCTTAACCACTCCACGGCACTGCTTAGGTCATCCTTTAAATGCCTGGCGGAGCAGCAGCCAATAACATGAGCTGCTAATTGAGGAATGGAGCTGACAGGCTGAGAGGAGGAGGTGAGGATGATTTGTGGCGCTTATGAAGCAGAGGTGACAGGATAAAGACTACCTGTTCAGTGGCCGCCACTGAAAACAAAACAAAACAAACAAGATATACAGTACCAGTCAAAAGTTTTGATGAAGACATCAAAACTATGACATAACACATATGGAATCATATAGTAACCAAAAAAGTGTTAAAAATCTAATTATATTTTATATTTGAGATTCTTCAAAGTAGCCACCCTTTGTCTTGTTGACAGCTTTGCACACTCTTCGCATTCTCTCAACCAGCTTCATGAGGAATGCTTTTCCAACAGTCTTGAAGGAGTTCCCATATATGCTGAGCACTTGTTGGCTGCTTTTCCTTCACTCTGTGGTCCAACTCATCCCAAACCATCTCAATTGGGTTGAGGTCGGGTGATTGTGGAGGCCAGGTCATCTGATGCAGCACTCCATCACTCTCCTTCTTGGTTAAATAGCCCTTACACAGCCTGGAGATGTGTTTTGGGTCATTGTCCTGTTGAAAAACAAATGATAGTCCCACTAAGCGCAAACTTGATGGGATGGCGTATCGCTGCAGAATGCTGTGGTAGCCGTGCTGGTTAAGTGTGCCTTGAATTTTAAATTAATCACTGACAATGTCACCAGCAAAGCACCATCTCACCCCCTCCTCTATGCTTCACGGTGGGAACCACACATGCGGAGATCATCCGTTCAACTACTCTGCCTCTCACAAAGACACGTCGGTTTGAACCAAAAATCGCACATTTGGACTCATCAGACCAATGGACAGATTTCCACCGGTTTAATGTCCATTGCTTGTGTTTCTTGGCCCAAGTAAGTCCCTTTTTCTTAATGGTGTCCTTTAGTAGTTTGTTTGCAGCAATTCGACCATGAAGGCCGGATTCACGCAGTCTCAAGGCAAAGGGTGGCTACTTTGAAGAATCTCGAATATAAAATATATTTTGATTTGATTAACACTTTTTTGGTTACTACATGATTCCATATGTGTTATTTCATAGTTTTGATGTCTTCACTATCATACAATGTAGAAAATAGTAAAAATAAAGAAAAACCTTGGACTAAGTAGGCGTGTCCAAACTTTTGACTGGTACTGTATATATGTTTTCTATAATGTAGATGTATAGATGTATGCCCCAGGAAGACCCCATCCGCCGCCTCCCCCCATCTTCCCCTAGACTCCTATCATTGTCAAATAGGAACTTGTTTCAGTGTTAATTAAGATATGCTTATCCAATACCTAGTAGCAGGACCTGATATAACTCTGGTATATTGAGGTGTTTGAAGTTACAAAGAAGAGCAAATATAAGGAATATTATTGCTTCCCTTCCCACTGATCTTCCCATCGGTAAATGGGAGAGCGCCAAGTGGTCGTTATTATGAAAGTAATTTTGATGACAATGAACCTGTCAATCAGCAGTCATAAACAGACACCTGCTGTTTGCTGTGACACCTGCTCTACCCTAATCTCTCATGAACAGGCTAGGTAAACCAAATGAGCAAGATTTTAGTTCTGGTTTAACTGAGACTAGCTCTACCCAATTCCTGCCTCTAGTTCTGTGTTCTTTTCAGTGAAAATGCTACATAAGAAGCTTTAGTTTAGACTATGAAAATAGTTTACATTTGCTGGTGCTGAGAGAAGTCATTTCACTATGCTGTGTTTAGATCATATATTTCATTTTAATATATGAAATGGTGGTGAAATCGATTAGCAGGCATTGGATAGGCTACAGTGTGTTATTGTTCATTATGTCATACAAATAATGTAAGTCGTACAGTAAGTGCTTGTTCTATTTTATGTTCCATAGCTTCCTGTCAAACTGTTGATGCAGCAGAAAATGCTTCTAAGTCAGGTTTCTTCAATCTTGTAGTGAACACCTCAGATTAAATTATCAGATGGTCTTAATTTCCTCCATTTGAGCAGTACTGCTAGATACTTGTTATCCTCACATTCTCCTCTCCTCTCCACACCACCAAATCCACTTCTGCCAATGTTTAGATAAAAGACTCTCAGAATTACATGGTCCACCCACACACACATCTGTATCTGGACCACAATTTCACAGCTTACTGCATAATTAAAATGCTTCATAACAGATCCATTTAAATAAACATGAGGATCATTCTCAGCCCATACAAATGGGGTGAGAAATTGTTGCCTATTGCTGTAATTGTAGGCCATAGAGTGTGGCTGAATGCTCTCCTAGGACTAATTGCCATCCATTCTGCTGTGACACAACTGTTAATTTTTTTTTATCCCTCTCTCTCCCTACACAGGTGCTGCCGAGCATTCTGCAGAAGCATTGCTGTATCTTACCTGACACGAACACAGGTAAAAGCAGGTGCCCGAGCCAAACACATTCAGAGCAGAGGCAGATTGGGGAGTGGGACAGGGGGAGATGCACTGTCAGCCAGCCAGCCAGCCAGCCAGCAAGGGGTGAGGGGGGGTTCATATCTGTCTGCATGGTCCCTGGAGTATCACAGGATTCTATCTGACAGATGTTGACATACTGTCAGACCTGCTGTTTCTGTCTCATCTCAGCTGGGAGTGGAAATATATGCTGATGGGTGTAGTCAGTGCTACTGCAGAAGGCGTCTGCTTATTTGAAACTGCAACAGGTATTTGAAGTGTTGTTCAGTTTGGGGTTAGGATGGGTGGTGATTTATATAAGCAAATGATCTAATATTGTTGCTGCTCTGAATGTTAACTACTGTATTACTGGCAGTCTCCTGTGTGAAGGTCCTGAGTGTGTTGCCTTGCCTCGACCGGTTTCAGGGCTACTGTAACATTGCCCTGCGCATGACGGGCTCCTTCACATCATTGTTGCAGGTGTGAAGAGGTGGCTGATGAAATTGAAGAGRAGGGAGARATACTCAGGTACCTGGTCGGGGCTCTTCCCCAGTTTACAGGGTTTGTGACATTTTCTCTCTATCCTCCTGCACTAGGCTAGCGAAGGGCCCCATTATTACCTTGCATGAGGGCTCCAGAAACCATTCATTTCACAAAGCAATGCCGCGGTAGAGTTGTTGTGACACACCCATGTCTATTGCTTACTCATCTTTCAAGTACTTTAGGGAGGACATGGTCACTCTGGATTGGATCATTGAGAAAACATGATGATGAAGATGTATGAGTAAGAGATTTCATTGTGCTCATCAATCAAAATGAGTTATTGAATGCTTTTGTGCTGTAGGTTTATTATAGTGCATGTCCTTAAAAAGTGCTAGTGCATTTAGTGATAGTAAATGTTTTTTTAAAGCTGGCATTAGTTACTGTATCTTCATATTGATGAGGGCATATTATAATGTTCTTGTTGTTCTGGCAGTTTGCAATGATAAGCATCCAAGGACAGCAGCTAGCCTGGCGGGTAGGCGCGTTGGGCCAGTAACCGAAAGGTTGTTGGATCGAATCCCTGAGCTGACAGAATCCCAGAATCCCAACCTTGAGGAAAGATAAAAACAGAGTAGAGCTACAGTAGTTAAAAGTAAAAGTCTGATTGAAAATATCTGTTATTCGACTAATGCTTGATGGAGGAGTATAGTCTATACTGCATCCTTAGTGAAACAAATGAGTATCTCTATTCCATTGACAGCTGAGTGTGCATATTCTAATCTGTGTGCAGCAATCTCTATAGGGAAATGGATACCCTCTTATACTGGTATTTGTTGAAGCGGGTGACAATATGGTACTATGAATAAGGAGATGTGTCTTTGACGTCCAGGGTGCTGTTCAGAGAGTAGTTATGGCAGAGTGGATATTTATCTAAACAATCCCTCATGAATATGGATGTCTTCCCTCTCCCTGGGACTAAAACACAGTGGCTGATTAGGAGAGAAGAGTTAGCTTTCAGTCCCCCTGTCTCAGACCTTACAATTTACATTGTGTGTGTGTGTGTGTGCAGGAGCGCCTCTAGCGTTTTGGGGGGCGAGATTTGGTTGCCCRTCCCACCTCGCGGGCAAAACATTTCAGTGAACCCCTTCTTGGCGGCGGAGAAAAAATTGTTCAGCGTTTAAATGAATGTCCTACAAAAAGTTTGCTGTTTTTAAGCTAATCCCCTATAGTTCAATAGATTTTGCCATGATTTATGTCATGTTCATATGATATCAGAGTAAGAGTGACTAACGAAATCAGTCGTGGACCCCTGGAGGTCAGGGCCTTTGGTGATGATTGCTGCAAGGTTTAGATAGCCGGCTAGACTACTTTGCCTAGCAATACATACAAAAATGGTAGATGACATGGGTTTATAGAGTGACTGGCATAACAATTGGAAAACTGCTGATGCACTACTTTAAAAAAAAAATGGCACCTTGTTTCTACTCGTCTAACTCTCAACAGTAAGTTGAGTCCCTGACTGAGTTCCTATTTGTAATCGGGGGCCCCCTAGCAACTGCCGAGGCCATACGTGCAGCACGTAGTCTGCGTATAGGCAGAGGCACGCGAGTGTGTGTGTGGGCGTGCGTATGTGTGGGCATGCGTGTGTGTGTGGGCATGCGTATGTGTGGGCATGTGTAACGGATGTGAAATGGCTATCTAGTTAGCGGTGGTGCGCGCTAATAGCCTTTCAATCGGTTACGTCACTTGCTCTGAGACCTTGAAGTAGTGGTTCCCCTTGCTCTGCAAGCCGCTGCCTTTTTTTGGAGCGATGGGTAACGATGCTTCGTGGGTGACTGTTGTTGATGTGTGCAGAGGGTCCCTGGTTCGCGCCCGGGGCGAGGGGACGGACGAAAGTTATACTGTTACACATGCGTGTGTGTGGGCGTGCGTGTGTGTGGGCGTGCGTATGTGTGGGCGTGCGTATGTGTGGGCGTGCGTATGTTGATTGTTTCCTTTTTATGCACATACCTGTGTCACGATGTGCAGAAGAACTTAAGTTTCTCGTCTGCATGTTTCTCACAGTAGATGCCCACTTCTGACTCTTGTCTTCTTGTCACCAAACCGATTATGGCAAAATTATCCGCTAGCTTAGCCACACCAGAGTGCGGTACTTTGATCACCTGTCTGCATGAGGGGCACGGCAGCGCCCCCTTACTGGCGTGACTGTCTATCTCTCCCAGACAGATGAGACAGAAGGTTTCCCCACAGTGCAGCAGCTTGGGCCGACGCCGGGCCTCATTGTAGCGCTTAGTACACACAGAACAGGTAGACAGCCAGTCAATGGAGTGGAAGGAGGGAGAGCTCATAGTGAATCAGTCAGATAGTACTCCAGCTCTCTCTGTTAGAAGAGATTATCTCAAGCATATAGATCCTATTAAATTACTAGATGGGCTATGTCATAAACCCTCAAAGTTCCATAATCGAGCGAAAATGGCAGCCATCTTGATCCGGAAGTAATCCAAAACCAGTCTAATTGGAATGAATGGCAGTGGAGGCATAGGTGATGCATTTCCTGCTTTTACTTAGGCAGGAAAATAAAAGTATAAACTGGGTGGTTTGAGCCCTGAATGTTAATTGTCTGAAAGCCGTGATATTGGCTGGAATGTGATTTTAATCAATCAGCATTCAGGATTAGATCCACCCGTTGTATAATTAAGCAATAAGGCATGAGGCAGTGTGGTATATTGTTCAATATACCATGGCTAAGGGCTGTTCTTTTCACGACGCAACGCAGAGTGCCTGCATACAGCTATTAGCTGTGGTATATTGGCCATACCCCACACACCCTCATGCCTTATTGCTTAATTATAAACTGGGTGGTTCGAGCCCTGAATGCTGATTGGCTGAAAGCTGTGGTATATCAGACCGTATACCACAGGTATGACAAAACATTTATTTTTACTTCTCTAATTACGTTGGTAACTAGTTTATAATAGCAATAAGGCACCTCGGAGGTTTTTGGTGTATGGCCAATATACCATGGCTAAGGGCTGTATCCAGGCACTCCGTGTCGTGCGTTATGAAACGAATGGGTCTAATCCTGAATGCTGATTGGTTAAAACCGCGCTGTCTTTTCCACAAGTTACCACCTGCTAAATCTATAACGTTAAAATGCCTATTTACTCTGTTCCATCTGACTGCGCAATCCACTATATTGGCTGCCTGTCACAGTCACACTAACGTTATGCCTGCTAACAGTTGCATCTGACAATGATCACTGTGCCTCTATAAGAGTGTAATGCTAATGTTGCTCGACGAATCATCTCTTGTATTTATCTCAACTCGTACATTATTTCCTCTTGCTTCCAGCCTAGCATTTAGTTTGGTACAGCGGGATTTAATATAAACCTCGCTATCAGCCTGTTCGACCTTGGAAAAAATGTTTCCCTTTTGAATTTCCATCTCTGTACCATACATAGAAACTGAACAGTGCCCAGACCAGACCAGACATTTTTTTCTGAGCTAGGCAAAATCATGCATCAACATCATTATCATTGCAAAATCCGAAGAAATGCTAAACAGAAAAAAAGCTCAAACAAACAAAAATGCGGCTAGTGAACTATCATTCCAGGTTCAATGTTTTACGTGATGGAGTTAGCTGAAGTTAGCTAGCCAGCAAGTGACAAGAACGTTATCCAGCCTGCATAGCAACCATTTTGTTTAGAACGTACGACCAGTCCTTTTGCATAGCAACTATGCAAAAATAATTAAAGACTGGCTTGCGTCCAATTCATACAAAGAGTAATTCATACAATTTCAGAATTACATTTTATGAGTTACTTATCAAAATATATATGTAATTAATTGTTATTTTAATATGTTGGCAACAGTTTTATAAAAGCAATAAAGGCACGTGTCAAACAACGCCATTTACCTGTGACTGCTTCTTGTGCCTTATTGTTTAATTGTGGAATGGAAATATAGTCAACCTAAAATATTGAAATATAATTATAAATACAGTTTATATAGGTTTTATAAAAATATTCTCTGAATAAATAGCCTCAAAGATATATGTAAACACACCATACATGTCTCAGATTGTGTTTTCTTGGAACGCTGTGAGTGCTATTACATGATACAATATCAGTACTTGTTGCATTTGGCATGTGTCCCCAGATCCTCAAAAAGTTATACAGCCGCACCATCTAGAGCATCCTGACCGGTTGCATCACCGCCTGGTATGGCAACTGCTCAGCATCCGACTGTAAAGCGCTACAGAGGATAGTGCGTACAGCCCAGTGCATCACTGGGGCCAAGCTTCCTGCCATCCAGGACCTCTATACCAGGCGGTGTTAGAGGAAGGACAGAAAAATTGTCAAAGTCTCCAGCCACCCTAGTCATAGACTGGGTTGACATACCAGGCAGTGATGCAACCAGTCAGGATGCTCTCGATGGTGCAGTTGTAAAACCTTTTGAGGATCTGAGGACCCATGCCAAATCATTTCAGTCTCCTGAGGGGGAATAGGTTTTGTCGTGCCCGCTTCACGACTGTCAAGGTGTGCTTGGACCATGTTAGTTTGTTGGTGATGTGGACACCAAGGAACTTGAAGCTCTCAACCTGCTCCACTGCAGCCCCATCGATGAGAATGCCCCCCTCTTGATCACGTTGAGGGAGCGGTTGTTGTCCTGGCACCACACGGCCAGGTCTCTGACCTCCTCCCTATAGGCTGTCTCATTGTTGTCGGTGATCAGGCCTAGCACTGTTGTGTCATCAGCAAATTTAATGATGGTGTTGGAGTTGTGCCTGGCCGTGCAGTCATGAGTGAACAGGGAGTACAGGAGGGGGCTGAGCACGCACCCCTGAGGGGCCCCAGTGTTGAGGATCAGTGTGGCGGATGTGTTGTTACCTACCCTTACCACCTGGGGGTAGCCCGCCAGGAAGTCCAGGATCCAGTTGCAGAGGGAGGTGTTTAGTCCCAGGGTCCTTAGCTTATTGATGAGCTTTGAGGGCTGTAGTCAATGAATAGCATTCTCACATAGGTGTTCCTTTTGTCTAGGTGGGAAAGGACAGTGTGGAGTGCAATAGAGAGAGACTGCATCATCTGTGGATCTGTTGGGGCGGTATGCAAATTGGAGTAGGTATAGGGTTTCTGGGATGATGGTGTTGATGTGGGCCATGACCAGCCTTTCAAAGCACTTCATGGCTACAGACGTGAGTGCTACGGGTCATTTAGGCAGGTTACCTTAGTGTTCTTGGGCACAGGCACTATGTTGGTCTGCTTAAAACGTGTTGGTATTACAGACTCGGACAGGGAGAGGTTGAAAATGTCAGTGAAGACACTTGCTAGTTGGTCAGCGCAAGCTCGCAGTACACGTCCTGGTAGTCCGTTTGGCCCTGCGACCTTGTGAATGTTGACCTATCTAAAGGTCCTACTCACATCGGCTGCGGAGAGCGTGATCACACAGTCTTCTGGTACAGCTGGTGCTCTCATGCATGGTTCAGTGTTATTTGCCTCGAAGCGAGCATAGAAGTAGTTTAGCTCGTCCGGTAGGCTCGTGTCACTGGGCAGCTCGCGGTTGTGCTTCCCTTTGGAGTCTGTAATGGAGTCTGTCTGTTTGCAAGCCCTGCCACATCCGATGAGCGTCAAAGCCGGTGTAGTATGAATCAATTTTAGTCCTGTATTGATGCTTTGCCTTTTTGATGGTTCATCGGAGGACATAGCGGAATTTCTTATAAGCTTCCAGGTTAGAGTCCCGCTCCTTGAAAGCTGCAGCTCTAGCCTTTAGCTCAGTGCGGATGCTGCCTGTAATCCATGGTTTCTGGTTGGGGTATGTATGTACGGTCTCTGTGGGGACGACGTCATCGATGCACTTATTGATGAAGCCAATGACAGATGTGGTGTACTTCTCAATGCCATTGGAGGAATCCCGGAACATATATCTAGTCTGTGCTAGCAAAACAGTCCTGTAGCTTAGCATCTGCTTCATCTGACCACTTTTTTATTGATCTAGTCACTGGTGCTTCCTGCTTTAATTTTTCCTTCTAAGCAGGAATCAGGAGGATACAATTATGGTCAGATTTGCCAAATGGAGGGCGAGGGAGAGCTTTGTATGCATCTCTGTGTGTGGAGTATAGGTGATCCGGAGTTATTTTCCCCCTGGTTGCACATTTAACATGTTGATAGAAATTAGGTAAAACTGATTTAAGTTTCCCTGCATTAAAGTCCCCGGCCACTAGGAGCGCTGCCTCTGGGTGAGAGTTTTCTTGTTTGCTTATGGCGGAATACAGCTCATTCAATGCTATATTGGTGCCAGCCTCTGACTGTGGTGGTATGTAAACAGCTACAAAGAATATAGATGAGAACTCTCTCGGTAGGTAATGTGGTCTGCAGCTTACCATGAGAAACTCTACCTCAGGTGAGCAATGGCTCGAGACTTCCTTAGATATCATGCACCAGCTGTTGTTTACAAAAATACATAGACTGCCGCCTCTTGGCTTACCAGACGCCGCTGTTCTATCCTGCTGGTACATCGTATGTTGATATTGTTGTCGTTCAGCCATGACTCCATGAAGCATAAGATGTTACACTTTTTAATGTCCCGTTGGTAGTTTAATCTTCCCAATAACTTGTCCATTTTATTGTCCAAAGATTGCATGTTTGACAGCAGAATTGAGCGAATTTGCGGTTTATTCGATCGCCTCCTACTCCTCAGATGGCAGTCCGCCCTCCTGCCTCTCTTTTCTCTGCCTCCACTTCACGCAGATCACTGGGGTTGGGGCCGTCCGCCCTCCTGCCTCCTCAGATGGCAGTCCGCCCTCCTGCCTCTCTTTTCTCTGCCTCCACTTCACGCAGATCACTGGGGTTGGGGCCTGTTCCCGAGGGAGCCGTATATCCTTCGCCTCGGGCTCGTCAGAGTTGTGAAAGAAGAAAAAGGATTCTGCTAGTCCGTGGTGAGTAATCACAGTCCTGATGTCTAGAAGTTATTTTCGGTCATAAGAGACGGTAGCGGCAACATTATGAACAAAAATAGTACAAAAAATAAGTTACAATCAAAGCAGATAAATGAACAAAAAAACACGTCTGCCTTCTGCTCCGGCGCCATTTGATGACACAAATGAGAGAGAACCCTCAATCTGACCATTTTACTCACCCCAGCAGTGCTGGTTAGGCTGTTTTCATGTTATCTAGAGCGTTGGTGACTGTAAGTGTGTTGCTTGAAACAATTGAATTAAGTTTGTTTTGCCAACGTTTACTGACACCGGTCATATTCAACTGGTGTTGCCAGGTCTAGCTAGAATTTTTGCCCAATGTCGTTCTCTTTGCTTATTTGAGCTGTTCTTGCCATAATATGGACTTGGTCTTTTACCAGATAGGGTTATCTTCTGTATACCACCCCTACCTTGTCACAACACAACTGATTGGCTCAAACGCATTAAGAAGGAAAGAAATTCCACAAATGAACGTTTAACAAGGTACACCTGTTAATTGAAATGCATTCCAGGTGATTACCTCATGAAGCTGGTGGAGAGAATGTCAAGAGTGTGCAAAGCTGTCATCAAGGCAAAGGGTGGCTACTTTTGAAAAATCTGAAATATAAATTATAATTTAATTTGTTTAACACTTTTTTGGTTACAACATGATTCCATATGTGTTATTTCATAGTGTTGATGTCTTCACTTATTCTACAATGTAGAAAATAGTACAAATAAAGAAAAACCCTTGAATGAGCAGGTGTGTCCAAAGCTTTGACTGGTACTCTATATCTATTTTTTTTAAATCTTTAGCCTAATCTGACTACTGTTACCGTCAATCTAATGCGTTCTAACAACTTATCGGCAATTGTGATAGAGCTTTGATAGCTTCCAATTTAATTAACTAAACATGTCCATTAGTAATTGCATAATAACACAAGGCTACAACAACAATACACAGAAGTTATAGGCTATTTATCAGTGGTGTAAAGTACGTAAGTAAAAATACTGTAAAGTAATACTTAAGTAGTTTTTTTGGGTATCTATACTTTACTATGTATATTTTTGACAACTTTTAATTTTACTCCACTACATTCCTAAAGACAATAATGTATTATAGTAGTTACATTTTGAATGCTTAGCAGGACAGGAACATTGTCTAATTCACACACTTATCAAAAGAACATCCCTGGTCATCCCTACTGCCTCTGATCTGGCACTCACTAAAAACAAATGCTTTGTTTGTAAATTATGTCTGAGTTGAAGTGTGCCCCTGGCTATGCATAAATTTAAAAAACAAGAAAATCGTGCTGTCTGGTTTGCTTAATATAAGGAATTTTAAATGATTTATACTTTTACTTTTGATACTTAAGTATATTTTAACAATTACATTTACTTGTAATACTTAAATACATTAAAAACCAAATACTTTTAGACTTTTACTCAAGTACTATTTTACTGGGTGACTTTCACTTTTACTTGAGTCGTTTTCTTTTAAGGTATCTTTACTTTTACTCAAGTATGACAATTGGGTACTTTTTCCACCACTGCTATTTATTAAATTGGTTTGCTAGCTCCAGGTAGGCTACCAGTACACAACTGGCACACATTGATTTGCAATGACTCCAGTGATATCGTCATTTCAACATATGTATTGTATCAAATGGTAGCCTACAATGGGATGAAAATTAATAGGCTAATCGATGGCCAAGAGAGGCAAATGTATCATTCTCCACATGTAATGTCAGTTTCATTGAGGACTTTTCCACATAAAAAGAAGCATGCGAGGGAGTTCCATAACTTCCATTTCAAATGTCCACTCGGCAGCCCCAGAGACACAGGAACTGAAAATGCATATAACACTTTGCTTAATACCATTTTCTTTAAGCAAAGTCAACATTAGAATGCAGTTTAAACCACCTCTGTGCGAATGTGCTCTAGTGCACGTTTTCCAGTCTTTGTCTCCGTTATTACTTAATGTGCATCAGTTCTAGCGTATTAATATGTTTTATGGAAAAAGTGTTGTAAATAGGGGTCTCCATAATGACAATCTAAATAGCCTACCTGCAACTAGTAAAAGTCGCCATGACGTGCGCGCTTGCTGCTCTCTCGCTCACGTGCCTCAACCAATAGCTGTTGTGCTCTCTCAACACACATCTCCTAGCCAAGTAATAAAATGCAATCATAATTGACTGTTGCCGCATATAAAGCACACACAACAGCTACCGGTGGTTCCATGATGACTGAAAACTCAACACAAGGATGGCTCATTTAAACTCATTCATTCCTCACACGCCCAGCAAGCTTCAACTCGTCATATGTCATGAAACATCATCAGAAGTGTCCTCTTAATTTGAGGGCTGAGGGGAGATGGTGTTTCTTTATGTGTTTGAAATGCAGCTAGTGAATTATATATATTTTTCAGAGAAATGCCATGGCGGCCGTAACTCGCGACCAATACATTTTCACCCGCCACATCGTTTTCAAAATAACCCAATTTGCGCGAAAACCGCGAACATGGCAACACTGGGTGGGGAGTCGAGTCCAAAATAATCGATTAATCGGCTCATTGTCTATCGATTCCTATGGTTAAGTATTTTTGCAACGGAGGATGCTATTTTCGCTAGCCTACAGTACTTCGAGAAAATCCTCGCATTTTTCACAGAAAAGAAAGAACGAGCTATCGAGGGAGATAGAGATGGGAAGGGCACAGCCAGGCATAGGTAGGCATGTCAGCCATCAGGCAGACAGTCGGAACTGTGCATCGGTAATCAGAAGATGTAGGCTATAGGCTGTCGCATTGTCTCACGCAACTTCACTAAAGTAGGGGCTGTCAATGAGAAGGCTGAGCTTTTCAACACGCAAAAGACCGAAGACCAAACACACACTAGCGTTTTTCATAGCAAAGAGAAAAATGAGCAAACGAGGGAGAGAGAGGATCCGGGCAGGCAGAGAGAGTCAAAACCGTGCTCATATGCTGTATCTTGGCCATCTGTATCTAGCAATGCCTCTTAAATTCACCAAAGGGATTGTAATGAAACAGCAGGGAGGAGGTCTCGAATCCTCGACCTTCTAGCCCGAGGTCCGGCGCGCTATCGACTGTGCAGCAAAAGCATGCTTGATCGGCAGAGGCGATATCCGCGCTTATAAACCCAGGGTCGTTACAGTATATTCAATAATATATTAGGCTATCAATGCGTATGGTTTAGCTATTATTCATAGTGCCAGTGAATTGAAGTTGAACATCGCGAAATGCATCAGTTTAATTAGGCCAAAATGTGCAATAAAAAGTATTGCCTATAGTTTATTTAACGAAACACTGGCTGGCTGTTGATGTCCTAGGTCACGGCTCTCCAACCCTGTTCATGGAGAGGTACCAACCTTCCTGTAGGTTTCTGCTCCAACCCTAGTTGTAACTAACCTGATTCAGATTATCAACCAGCTAATTATTGAATCAGATGCGCTAGATTAGGGTTGAAGTGAAAACCTACAGGATGGCTCACCACGAACAGGATTGGAGAGCCCTGTCCTAGGCAATAGATAGCAAAGCAGCATCCCGCTAAGATTTTACGAAATGGCAAGTTCACTTTCTCATGCATGAACACAGTCAAGTGTAAAAAACGGTTCAGCTCAAATCAGCAGAATGTCTGGCATTTTTATTAGGAAGGATGTCTACCATGGATGGATCTAAAAAATAATGATTATGATCACACTTCATCAATTTAAACAGTATGGGGAGACCTATACATTTGGCGGCCAAGCACGAGTTATCAGTGTAGCCTAATATCGTCTAGATATAAGTTGAAATATCTTCAAGCCTTCAATAAAAACCTTCAGGTTTCCGTCATAAAATTACATTTAATAAAATTATTACAGGGGGCAGTTTGGAAAAACGAGTCATATGTGAGTTGAAATCTGGAATAACGCACATGCTTGGATAATAATTACAAAACCAACATCTCTAGTAAATCCCGTCTGAATAGGGCTATAACATGGTAAATAATAGGTTTATCAGTGTAGAGTGTGCCTCATCATCCAATGGGATCTGTCAAGGCTGCACACAGCAGAAATATCACAAAAATATTCTAGTTCCTACACAGCACCTTCTATATCCTAACAAAATAGGCATTTTATAGGCAAATGGCAGCATCATTCTCATGTCAGTCCTCTAGAACGCAAATGTAGTCTTTCTAGTAGGACTGCAATAATGGGATGGTGTGTATGTGTTTGCGCATCTGTTTCAGCGTGTTTTGGGAGTCGAGCAAGAGTCTACTCCTTTCAACACCAATCACAGGAGTCAGAGTCGACTCCAAAAACCTTGGAGTCGTGCACAAGAGTGAATTTACGAACGCACCCCGTGTATGGCTGTGAATTGACAGCATTGTTTGAATGGAATGTTGGCATATTGGCAGTTAATTTAAAAAAAATTATGGAATCATCCCTGAAATACTGTCTGGCTAGCTACAGTACATTAGCACACATACAATGCAGATGCATTCTTCACATTCATTGTTTTACACAAGATCTTAACACAGCACTGTCAAACCATGGTTGACCAACTCACTGACCAACATGGCTGACCTTTGGACCATCATAAGAAGGTTCATGTCCATTCTAGTATTCTAATTCCCAATTCTATGCTCTCAAGGCTCTCTTTGAATAGGATAAACCTAATTAAATATAAGTTGAATGTAGTGTATTCACTCTCACTCTTACATTCACTCTCACTCACAGAGATAGGGGTTGTGATACCCACAGTACTGACCAAATAACTCATTCCTAACATCCACCATCAGACACTGGCGTACGTGAGCTGCCGCCAGAGCCAGAGATCAAGAGCTGTCTCTCTCTGGGTGCCAGTACCAGTCTTTATAGTGCACCAGACAGAGCTAGCATGGCAACATGTCTATTTGCTTGGCCAGTGTTATTGTAGAGGGAAGTGCTAATCAGAGTAGCTAAGACTACACTCTCACAAATCCTGGGCAAACATAACAGAAGGATATGCTACACAGTTTGTTGAATTTAATAGCTGCTGTTTGTGCTAGCACTGTAGTTAACTCGCCAAAAACAAGCTCTGTCCCAATTAGGTATTGTTATCCGCAACCTTGTCACTTGTGGGTGACAGAGGCTGTTGTTAACTCAGGGATTACTTACTGTGATGTCAAACTCATGTTATAATGACATGTCACACTCTCAGAAATGATTTGTATTCGAATGGCCTTGGAGAGAGAGATCTATACGTATGTGACTGTGTTCTGTCTCACTTGACTATTTAAAGAAGAGTTGAATGTCACCAACACCTCTTGTGAATATTCCATAGGTCATAGATCCCAACTCAACCATGTCGTTATTTCTCCAAATAAAATCTGTGACAGTCCTTTTGTTTCTTACTTCAGTGAAGTAGGTACTGGAGTTGTTATTTCAGCTGAACAAACTCGAATAACCTCAACAGTTTGAAAAGATAATGACTATGGTTGCATTCTGTTTCTATGGCGACAGAGCCATGGATGTCTTTGGAGGTTATAAAATATGGTATTGTGCGTGCTGTCAATTACATTCACTTGTCCACTGATTCAATGATATAACCATGGTGAATGGTTCTCCTAAGTTAACATATGCACATTTTGGAAAGGGACATACAGGGTTGGTGAGTAATTTATTACATCTAATCAGTTACATGTAATCTGATTAAAACAAAACTGTAACTGTAATCAGTAATGTTACCAGCAAAAATATTGTAATCAGAATACAGATACTTTTGAAAACTAGGTGATTACTTCAAGAATTACTTTTAAATTCAGAAAGGATGTTTTGTGGGAAAAAAAATACATTATGATATTGTTCTGTTTCCTCAATGACATTCATTTCAGCACTGCAAGTTTAAGACCACAAGTCAGAGACCATTATGATGACACTCTTCTAACGCCTCTTAAGGGGAAAGTAATCCGATTACGTTGGGTAATCCAAAAGTTAAGTTACTGATTACAGTTTTGTACAGGTAACTTGTAACTGTAACAGATTACATTCAGAAAGTAACCTACCCAACCCTGCCCCGGACATACAGTATATGGTAGCGTTTATAATGTTACCGCATCAGCATAGCAGTTATTTATAGGGTAGTGTCACAATGTTACCTCATCAGCTTAGTGTCATGTCTCTCCTCCTCCTTTACTATAAGCAAGCATGCGGAATGTCACTCACCTATTAACTTCAGCCAATGAGCATGGCACACTTCCACCACGGTTGCTGATTAACCTATGGGCTCACTGGTGCAACAATCACATTCCTTTCTTTCAACAAATGGGCATGAATCTAGGGGAGCATTTATATGTCAACTCAAACTTTGTTTCCCACTTGGTGTTTTGCACCATCAGCCCAGCATAGGGCAATCTGTCATCAGCATCTGACTCTGAGGAGCATTCCTTGGAGACGAGGCCTACCCCAAACTATTCAATACAATTTCATATTGTATTCTGTCTCTGTTGTCATTCAGTAGTAAATAAACCCATGGAAAACTGTGGTACCCTTCATACCGTGACAAACCATTTTTTTTTATCTCGCAAATCTCAGTTTTGGACCAGACTGACTTTATGACCAAAATTATATTTACACTTTGTAGTACATTTTGACAGTAGAATAAATGTTTCTGGCTCATATCGATGCCACATAGGCCGTTTTCAAGACAAGTAGTTGCTTTTTAGGGACATTCTTTAAGGAGGTCCACAGCTTGGGCGGCCTCCTGTCCTTTCATTGGGTTAGTGGTGCCCTCTGCTGGCACTATGCCCTAGGTGTGTAGGTCTCTGTACAATGCAATTACACACACATGAATTCTCTCTCCCTCTGCCTCACCCACTCTCTCACCCTCCCTCTTTCTTTCTCTTTCAACCTATCTCACACCCCTTTACTGCCAATGTACCCCCATCCCCCCACACTCGCACATTTCCCGTGGTACTGTATCTCAGAGATTATAGTAGTACTGTATATTCATGGGATCTAAACTCAGCAAAAAAATAAACGTCCCTTTTTCAGGACCATGTCTTTCAAAGATAATTCGTAAAAATCCTCAAAACTTCACAAATCTTCATTGTAAGTGGTTTATACACTATATATTTCCCATGCTTGTTCAATGAACCATAAACAATTAATGAACATGCACCTGTGGAACGGTCGTTAAGACACTAACAGTTTACAGACGGTAGACAATGAAGGTCACAGTTATGAAAACTTAGGACACTAAAGAGGCCTTTCTACTGACTCTGAAAAATACCAAAAGAAAGATGCCCAGGGTCCCTTAGGCATGCTGCAAGGAGGCATGAGGACTGCAGATGTGGCCAGGGCAATAAATTGCAATGTCCATACTGTGAGACGCCTAAGACAGGGAGACAGGACGGACAGCTGATCGTCCTCGCAGTGGCAGACCACGTGTAAAAACACCTGCACAGGATCGGTACATCCGAACATCAAACCTGCGGGACAGGTACAGGATAGCAACAACAACTGCCCGAGTTACACCAGGAACGCACAATCCCTCCATCAGTGTTCAGACTGTCCGCAATAGGCTGAGAGAGGCTGGACTGAGGCCTGTAGGCCTGTTGTAAGGCAGGTCTTCACCAGACATCACTGGCAACAACGTCGCCTATGGGCACAAACCCACCGTCGCTGGACCAGACAGGACTGGCAAAAAGTGCTCTTCATTGACGAGTCGTGGTTTTGTCTCACCAGGGGTGATGGTCGGATTTGCATTTATCGACGAAGGAAAGAACGTTACACCGAGGCCTGTACTCTGGAGCGGGATCGATTTGGAGGTGGAGGGTCCGTCATGGTCTGGGACGGTGTGTCACAGCATCATCGGACTGTGCTTGTTGTCATTGCAGGCAATCTCAACGCTATGCGTTACAGGGAAGACATCCTCCTCCCTCATGTGGTACCCTTCCTGCAGGCTCATCCTGACATGACAATGCCACCAGCCATACTGCTCGTTCTGTGCATGATTTCCTGCAAGAACAGGAATGTCAGTGTTCTGCCATGGCCAGCGAAGAACCCGGATCTCAATCCCATTGAGCACGTCTGGGACCTGTTGGATTGGAGGGTGAGGCTAGGGCCATTCCCAGAAATGTCCGGGATGTGCAGGTGCCTTGGTGAAGAGTGGGGTAACATCTCACAGCAAGAACTGGAAAATCTGGTGCAGTCCATGAGGAGGAGATGCACTGCAGTACTTAATGCAGCTGGTGGCCACACCAGATACTGACTGTACTTTGATTTTGATCCCCCCCTTTGTTCAGGGACACATTATTCCATTTCTGTTAGTCACATGTCTGTGGAACTTGTTCAGTTTATGTCTCAGTTGTTGAATCTTGTTATGTTCATACAAATATTTACACATATTTGTATGAAAATAAACGCAGTTAACAGAGGTGAGAGGACGTTTCTTTTTTTGCTGAGTTTATATTAGCCAAGGAGATGAGTTTTCCTTTTCTTACTGTGTGACTGCTATGTGTTATCAGTGTGTCCCTCCTCTCCCACCGTACTCAGAGAGAGACCTGGGGAACCAGCCGGTGTATGGCATGGACTCAAAGCTTCTGCTGCCTATTTTTAGCCATTAATTAGAGTGTTAATATTTCACCATTGTGTTGCCATTTTTCACTTCCATACCAAATTTATGGTGCCCCGTTATCACCTCCTATCCCAGCTCCTCTTCTGGTTTGGAATAAAAAGGAGGCCAGCATTCAGAAGTGCCTTATATAATGTACTGCAGACTGTGTTTGCTCTTTGTTAAGTCATGAAGATTTTGGTATCCTGAAACAACTCAGTAGCTTAGCTCTAGCTTTAGCCAACTCCTCTGGCATGACAGTGATTGTCAGGTGACTTGGCTATAGCAAATACAGATCCAGAGACCCCGGCTCACAACTCAGCATTGTAACGAGGGAATGAGCGAACACATGTCAGTGACACAGTTAATGTACACATTAGTTAATGGCAGAGTCTGCCTGTGTGTACTGTATGCCACTGTTTGCCACAGTTGCAGCAGTCACAAAGGCACCAGAAAGACACTGGCATTCTCATTCCAGTAAAGTTGCTGATCCCTCTTTGCTGTACTTGTTGGTTGCCTCTACTTTACATTCTGGGTCTGTGGTCCTTATTGATTTTGGTTCGCCCTCCCTGGTCTCCCCTGAGCCCTACCTGCCCCCCAATCTCCCTCTACACCTGTGTCCCATTTCTCTAGGCTTGTTACCTGGCTGTCAGCTCCACTTTCAGCCCCCTCACTACACCAGCCCCTCTGAATAGTAACAACAGCGGGAGGGAGGGAGGGAGGGAGGGAGGGAGGGAGGGAGGAAAAGGAGAGCGAGATGGGGAGATGGTGAAATGGGCTGGGAGCGAGAGAGAGCTTTTGGGAGAGGGAGTGGACGAGGGAAGAATAGATAGATTCTTTGCAGGGTAATGCTTAAATGCTCTGCAGCAGTATCTTTGCTAGGTGCATCTATGTCTACTGAAGCTTCAAAGTGCTTCTTCACAGTGAGTAGTTAGCTCTCTCTACTACACACAATGTTAAAATACCCGCAACGTTTTCTCATTACAAACTTCTGAGCCATAGACGAATGCTCGATTGTCCGGTGGAAAATGAAAATCTAGACACATCTGCTGTATGAAGCTGCAGATGTTTTGTGCTTAGAGCACTTCTAGTGCAATACTTTGACAGGAGTATCAAGTCTATGAAAGCAATAGGCTATTGAAAATTAAATATATAACTCCTCTCATCCTCTTGAATGTGGAGGTAAGCACTCTTGAAACCAACTTAAATTGGTGGTGATTTTCTTTTACAGGGAGTGGTTCCACTGACAGCGAGCTTTAAAGAGATAGAACCCTGTCTAGTCTCATGGTTCTGTCCTTACCTCACCTCATAATAACTGTATTCTGTATTGGAGCATGTGTGGGGGGAGTGTCTATAAGTGTCCATGTGGGTCCATTCTTTGGAAGACCTCTCAGAGCTCTGAGGTCTCATTGTACTGCTACCTTGCTCCGTTATCCCCCATACCCCCCTCTCCCTCCTCGCACCCCCACCTCGTCCTCCTAGGCCCTCGATGGCAATCTGCAGCAAAGCGAGACTGCCTGAGTGTGCCTGTCTGCCGCTGATACCCTCTGAGGCCTGATGCCAACTCTGCATGCTCATCCTGCTGTTTCAGAGCGAAAGAGAAATAAAAAGTTAGACAGAGAGAGCACGAGAGAGAGAGAGAGAGAGCACGAGAGAGAGAGAGAGAGACCACGAGACAGAGAGTGAGAGAGAGGGGGAGGGCCGGGGGGTGAGACAGGGATGCAGCTTGAGCCCCACCCTCTTCAACATTTATATAAACGAATTGGCGAGGGCTCTCGAACAGTCTGAAGCACCCGGCCTCACCCTACTAGACTCTGAAGTCGAATGTTTACTGTTTGCAGATTACCTAGTGCTTCTGTCCCCAACCAAGGAGGGCCTACAAAAGCAGCTAGATTTTCTGCACGGATTCTATCAGACTTGGGCCCTGACAAAATAATGGTCTTCCAAAAAAGGTCCAGTTGCCAGGAGCACAAATACAAATTCCACCTAAACACTGTTGCCCTAGAGCAAAGCAAAAGCTATACCTACCTCGACCTAAACATCAGCACCACAGGGAACTTCCATAAAGCTGTGAACGATCTCTTTTGATGGCCTTCTACGCCATCAAAAGGAACATAACATTTGACATACCAATTAGGATCTAGCTAAAAATACTTCAATCGGTTATAGAAGCCATTGCCCACCAAATTGAGACTGCATACAGAATTCTGTAAAAACATCCTCTGTGTACATCGTAAAACACCTAATAATGCATGCAGAGCAGAATTAGGACGATTCCCACTAATGATAAAAATCCAGAAAATTTCAATTGAATTCTACAACCACCTTAAAGAAAGCAATTCCCAAACCTTCCATAAAAAAGCCCTCACCTACAGATGAACCTAGAGAATAGTCCCCTCAGCCAGCTGGTACTGGGACTGTTCACAAAATTCAAACAGACCCTTCCTTTTTGTTTACTGTCTATTTCACTTGCTTTGGCAATGTAAACATACACCACATGACCAAAAGTATGTGGACACCTGCTTGTCGATCATCTTAATATGGAGTTGGTCCCCCCTTTGCTGCTATAACAGCCTCCACTCTTCTGGGAAGGCTTTCCACTAGATGTTGGAATATTGCTGCAGGGACTTGCATCCATTCACCCACAAGAGCATTAGTGAGGTCGGGCACTGATGTTGGGCGATTAGGCCTGGCTCACAGTCTGCATTCCAATTCATCCCAAAGGTGTTCAATGGGTTTGAGGTCAAGGCTCTGTGCAGGCCGGTCAAGATCTTCCACACCGACCTCGACAAACCATTTCTGTATGGACCTCGCTTTGTGCATGGGGGCATTGTCATGCTGAAACAGGAAAGGGCTTTCCCCAAACAGTTGCCACAAAGTTGGAAGCACAGAATCGCCTAGAATGCCGTTGTATGTTGTAGCGTTAAGATTTCCCTTCACTGGAACTAAGGGGCCTAACCCAAACCATGAAAAACAGACCCTAACCCTTATTCCTCCTCCACCAAACTTTACAGTTGGCACTATGCATTTGGGCAGGTAGCATTCTCCTGGCATCCGCCAAATMAATCCGTCTCTCAGATTCGTCTGTCAGACTGCCAGATGGTGAAGCGTGATTCATCACTTTAGAGAACACGTTTCCACTGCTCTAGAGTCCATTGTGCTTCAGTACTCGGCAGTCCTGTTCAGAGAGATTGTGTGGCCTACCACTTTGCGGCTGATCCGTTGTTGCTCCGAGACGTTTCCACTTCACAATAACAACACTTACAGTTGACCGGGGCAGCCCTAGCAGGGCAGAAATTTGACGAACTGACTTGTTGGAAAGGTGGCATCCTTTGAGGGTGCCACGTTGAAAGTCACTGAGCTCTTCAGTAAGGCCATTCTAATGCCAATGTGTATCTATGGAGATTGCATGGCTGTGTGCTCTATGTGTGCTCAATTTCATACACTTCTCAGCAACGGATTTGGCTGAAATTTGAAGGGGTGTCCACATACTTTTGATATATAGTTTATATTTCCCATGCCAATAAAGCCGAGAGAGAGAGAGAAAATAACAGGCGCCCTTTGCTCTCTCTCACTCTGCTAAACTTTGTCTACTGGTTCATAATGAGAGCTCCAGTATCTCTCTGCCTCAGCTTTTAGGTCTAGTTAGAATTCCACTGAGCATGTGTCTCGCTCCTTCCTCCCGCTCCGCCCGCTCAGGGGTGCAGCCGAGATGTGGCCACTGAACTGTACACCAGAAGTGAGTATTGAACACCCTCTATCTCTTTACGCCGTTGGGATGCTAAATTGATTGTAAACAAATAAGACGGACACACATTTAGGGAATACAGATATCCGCAGGACTTGGGATGGGGAGCGGCATGGGTTTAGGAAATCGATCCGTTTTTCCCCTTCTGCCGATTTACGCTCATTATTATGTGTATCATGATGACCATGGGCACCCAGAGATGCCCAAACAGCATCAGTGTTTGGCGGCTATGCTGATGCGTAGGGAAAGCTTCTCTGTTGGGATTTGATCACCTCATTGATCCACACTTGGGCTGGCCAGAGGGTGTTAAAAATCATACAATGATGGTTTGGGAACTCACAAACAGACATCGACAAAGACTGAAATAATCTTCCAGTCATAATTTTTGTAGGACTGTAATCTTAATAGACTACAAGCTAATGATCTCTTTAATGTGACAGTCTTCACTGGGGTCCTCACTCCGCCACTGCTCTCAGGCTAAAGAGCTAAGGACTGCTCCGACCAGACCAGGGCTATCTGCAATCTCTCATTATAACACATCACTTAGGAGAGGAGGGAGGAGATGAAGTCCCTCAACACTTCTGAAATAAGGCAGAGTCCACTGTTTATCTAGAGAGAGAGAGGAGGATAGATAGAGGGGGAGGGAGGGAAGGAGAGAGAGAATAGCCTAGAAGACAGTGGGAAAGTGAGAGGATAGCCACAGCAGAAGTAGTGCCATATTAAAACTGTCAGGCTCAGTGTTATTGTCAGGCAAAATTGGGGTTAGAAGGTGAGAAAGGGGGTTTGCCTGAAGTCCATTGATAGGTATTCTGAGCTGGCCATACTTGCGTGTTTAGACAGTTTAACAGAGGCAAAGAAAGTGTGAGAGAGTGGTGTATGTAATCTCTCGTGGACTGAAAGTTATGGGCTAACTGAGATTAGGTGAATGTGTCCACTACACACAGTGGCGTTTTTATCATGTAAATCTTGGTGGGGAAAAAATACATGGTGGTATAATGCCAAGAGTGTGCAAAGCTGTCATCAAGGCAAAGGGTGGCTACTTTGAAGAATCTCAAATATAACAGATATTTGGATTTGTTTGACACTTCTTTGATTACTACATGATTCCATATGTGTTATTTCATAGTTTTGATGTCTTCAATATTATTTTACAATGTAGAAAATAGTAAAAATAAAAAAACAGAATGAGAATGAGCAGGTGTGTCCAAACATTTGACTGGTACTGTATTAACAGTAAAAKACTGAAATATCACATTTACATAAGTATTCTGACCCTTTACTCAGTATTTTGTGGCAGCACCTTTGGCAGCGATTACAGCCTTGAGTCTTCTTGCGTGTGACGCTACAAGCTTGGCACACCTGTACTTGGGGAGTTTCTCCCATTCTTCTCTGCAGATCCTCTTAAGTTCTGTCAGGTTGGATGGGGATCATTGCTGCACAGCTATCTTCAGGTCTCTCCAGAGATGTTCGATCGGATTCAAGTCCGGGCTCTGGCTGGGCCACTCAAGGACATTCAGAGACTAGTCCCGAAGCCACTCCTGTGTTGCCTTGCCTGTGTGCTTAGGGTCGTTGTCCTGTTGGAAGGTGAACCTTCACCCCAGTCTAAGGTCCTGAGCATTCTGGAGCAGGTTTTCATCAAGCATCTTTCTGTACTTTACTCTGTTCATCTTTCCCTCGATCCTGACTTGTCTCCCAGGGTCTACCGCTAAAAACATCCCCACAGCATGATGCTTTCACCACAATGCTTCATCATAGGGATAGTGCCAGGTTTCCTCCAGACGTGATGCTTGGCATTCAGGCCAAAGAGTTCAATCTTGGTTTCATCAGACCAGAGAATCTTGTTTCTCATGGTATGAGAGTCTTTAGTTGCCTTTTGGGAAACTCCAAGTGGGCTGTCATGTGACTTTTACTAAGGAGTGGCTTCCGTCTGGCCACTCTACTGTAAAGGCCTCATTTGGTGGAGTGCCACAGAGATGGTTATCCTTCTGGAATGTTCTCCCATTTCCACAGAGGAATTCCAGAGCTCTGTCAGAGTGACCATCGGGTTCTTGGTCACCTCCCTGACCAAGGCCCTTTTCCCCCAATTGCTCAGTTTATCCGGGCGGCCAGCTCTAGGAAGAGTCTTGGTGGTTCTAAACTTTTTCCATTTAAGAATGATGGAGGCCACTGTGTTCTTGGGGACCTTCAATGCTGCAAAAAGGTTTTGGTACCCTTCCCCAGATCTGTGCCTCGACACAATCCTGTCTCGAAGCGCTACGGACAATTCCTTCGACCTCATGGCTTGGTTTTTGCTCATATATCCAATCAATTGAWTTTACCACAAGTGGACTCAAATCAAGTTGTAGAAACATCTCAAGGATGATCAATGGAAACGAGATGCACCTGACCTCATTTTCGAGTCTCATAGCAAAGCAAAGGGTCTGAATACTTATGTAAATACGTTTTTTTTACATTTGCAAAAATGTTTAAAAAAAAAACTGTTTTCACTTTGTCATTATGTGGTATTGTGTGTAATCCAGAAGGCTGTAACATAACACAATGTGTAATAAGTCAAGGGGTCTGAGTACTTTCTGAAGACACTGTAGGTATAGAATCATTCGTTTGACTCAACTGAGTCCGGCAGCAGAGTAGCTCTGTGTGGTGGCAGGCAGCCCAGCTCATTACTTCGACCTGGCTGTGCTGTGCCACAAGGCCTGGGGGCAGAATGGAGCCCTCTCCACCTGTCCATCTTTCCCTCCCTCAATCATTCCATACCTCCAGGTAATATCTGTGCCACTCAAACCACTCCATGGACTGCCACATCCAAAGATCTGTTAGTAGTCAAGTGTTTTCCATTGCTCTCTCCGTCACTCCATGCTATTTCAGCCTTTTCCATTTGAAATGTACTCTCTTGGGATTGTTTTTCCATTGCTATTGTGTTCTCCTTCTTTACTTGTTGTTGAACTCAGCCATGCATATTGATTTACCTGATGTGGGCATCTTTGCATAACCTGGAGTGGTACAGAGGTTCCTGCCAGCTCTGGGCACTCTGACTCTTTAATCACAGCTGTTTGAGAAGAAAAGGAATGACTGTACTTTGTTTTTCAAAGAGCACCACTTTCTTTTACTTTGAAATATCTCTGCGATTAGAGGAACATTAGATGTGCCCTCCACATCTCTTTTTATTTCCCCTCTCCAGTTCTCTCTCTCTCTTTCTTTCTGTTCCAGCTCCCCTATAGCCAGTCCATTTGTTTGTGTAAAGTGTGAGGAGTGTTGCGTACGCTTTCTGCCAACGCAGCAGTTATTGTAAAGTGGCATTATTAATTTTACCCCTCATTATCAGTATGGCTGCCATGTTGAATAGATGGCACTCATTTGGCAGCTTCTCTTCCTGCAGACACCCTGCCGTCTGCTCTAATTGATCTCCACCTTTCTAGCCAGCGGCCATGTCTCTCTCTACTCTCGCCGTCTGTCTTACTCCTTCTCTCTCGCGCTCTCTCCTCCCACTGTCCTCTCTCTCTCTCTTCTCATTCCTTCTCTCCCTCAATCTCTCTCTGTCACACACACACACAGCACATGTATTTCCATCTGAACACGTTCATGTTATCTACTGAATKTATCACTTTGATTGATCACATAGAGCATGTCTTGTAAGAAAATGCCATCTTTATTTTCCCCTTTGGGAAAGTGACATTATCACCGTGTGTAGATGGGCTGTAGCCTGAGGCTGGAGACTGTCTGGGGATGAAGCTCCACCAGATAAGATTAGAGGAGATCATAACCACAATAAAATAAAATACCATTACTGAACTGTTTCTGGTTCCTCATCAGTTGGAAAAACATTCAAGCTATTAGAGACGTTGAATGGTTAGGCTTTGATTGCTCAATACATTTCAGTCTCCTTTGAATGAGAAAACCCATTCTGCAGATGTCGTCTAACTTTGATTCCTTTCAATAAAACTACTCAAAGCAAATCACGAACTTGATGAATGTCATGTCACGGCCGTCGTCTAGGTGGAAATGACCAGACCAAGGTGCAGCGTCGTGAGCGTACATTTTATTTTATTTAGAATGCCGCCAACAAAACAAGAAACAAAGAAACGACCGTGAAGCTTACTAGGGCTATAGTGCCACTAACAAAGTCAACTACCCACAAACACCAAAGGAAAAAAGGCTGCCAAAGTATGATTCCAAATCAGAGACAACGATAGACAGCTGTCCCTGATTGAGCACCATACCCGGCCAAAACATAGAAATACAAAACTAGAATGCCCACCCTAGTCACACCCTGGCCTAACCCAAATAGAGAATAAAAGCCTCTCTATGGCCAGGGCGTGACATGTCAAACTTCAGACTAGGTGTGAATGTCGCAACAGAAAGGCAATCATCAAGATTATACGTTTTTAAAAAGACAGGACATTCGAATTCTCACCCCCCCTTTCAGAAAATCCATCACTCATCCTTGCTTCCCTTCTCATGCCTCCCCCTCTCTCCTCTCTTCCTTCTCTCCCATTTCTCCTCTCCCGTCCTCTCCCATGCCTTCGCCTGCCCTCAGTGAGTATCACTGTCAGATCAGAGGGATTAATTGCAGACTGTAGTGTAAATAAGACAGGGTTGTGTGACTCGCCAGTGTCACTTCACATGTTACAGTACCCCAGTGAGGTGCTTGACACAGACTAGAGAGGGCCACCATGTTCCTCACTCACTACCACAGCTCTACCACAGATAGAAACATGAGCCAGATGTTTCACCGGATGTTTAAATCTGAAGCATCCGGTTGTCATTTCCACTCACCACCAAATATGGTGATGAGAGGAAGCCCAGTGGCCGGCAGTGGGAGAAGATGGATTTTGGCCGGCATTCTGCACATTTTTTCATCGATACAACATTTGATGTCAATACACTTTTCTGTTCCCAAAACTATACTCTGTTTTGTAGATGTGACCCTTTGCCAACGTTTCAATTGTTTTGGTTGTTTAGAAGCAGTGCAATTGAGTTATTGCACACCCGCACTTCACAGAGTAGGTTTTTCTAATGGAAATATACAAATACATGCTAGAACACACCGATAGGATCTCGCTAGCGCGTGCTTGGCTCTGCCCGCTTCCTTGCTTCTTCTACACACTAGGATTAATTTGCTCCCATTGGAAACAACAGGCTGTGGTCTATCTTGGGTTAGTTCTAAAAGTCTTTGGCTTTACCGTTGCTTCTCCTCAGCTAGTCTGACTACAGGGTCTTACAGAGAGAAAGTGAGCACTACTGTCTTACTGCTATGTCAGTACCAACAAAAGTATGACTCAAATCCTGCTTTTGCAGCCCTGAAAACATTAGTTTGGCCATACAGAATGACAGAGAGGTGCTCCTTGTAGCTGTATGTATTGAATAGTCACAAGCACAGCTTAAAAGGCCAGCCTATGCCATTAAGTCAGAGTCAGAGTGCTCATTTCAGACATGCAGTATCTAAATCTACACAAACCGAACATGTCTCTTGCTGCTCAATTTTGAGGACATTCCTTTGCAGTGTGACAATGAGGTCATCCCATGCAGCTGTATAGGCAGGTGGAGTAGACTTACTGAGAGAGGCTGTTATTCAGCTGTTTGTCCTGCTACAGTACTAGTTGGCTTGGCCTGTATTTGATAGCTTCCTATCGCCTCCACAAATAATGCACTTAATTGTTTAGGGAAGCGTCAATTGTCCATGGGGATTTTGTAATTTGGTGACAATTAGGTATTGTTATCTGACTCCCTCTGCGAAAAAGAGAGTTATTTTGGGATGGAGAATAGATTGACTGCAGTGTAGTATTTATAGGCTGATTGCAAAGGGCTTCTGTGTGTTTGCAGATGCATCTTTCAGCAGGTAGCTTAATTGAAATAGAAATGTTGTTTTCTACATATCCAATAGCATCCCCAGGGGCTGTACTCCCTGGGACATTTCAGTCTGTAACAACTGTAGCTCACTAAAGTTGTAATCAGGTTGTAACAAACCCATTTAGTTTGATGTCTTAGTCCTATGGATAGGCCAATCCCAATGCAAAGACAACATACCGTGTCACGATTTACCGCCTATGTGCTATGCTTTATTCTCTATAGATGGTGCTCTCTGAGGACCAATTCTCTCTCTAAACTTTCTCTTTCTCTCTCTCTGGTTTCCCCCTGGTGTGAGTCAGTGCATGCATCCCAACGGGCTGCCAAATCTGCGGGTTATTATAAAGCTAACCGCCGGCGTTTGTTTAAGATAAAACGACCATCTCACAAACCACTTGGAAATCTTCCTTATTCTTTTTATTGAAATGCCCGTGGCTGATAGCAGGGTGATTTCAGCAACTGGGATGTAAGGAGAATGAATAAACAAACTCAATGCAGTTTTCTCCTCTCTCTTCTTTCTGTGTTGGGTAGGAGAGTGAGGTGGTTGGTTACTCTCGGTGCTGTGCCGGAGGTTAGCTGATTTATTACAGTGTCTGTGTTTTAGAGATATCTCTGGTTACCTCATCAGTTAGATCTCTTTGTCTGGGAGAATTACGATTCTTTCAGTGACCTCGCTTCCCGTTCACAAACATTTATGGAGCTACACTCGTCACATTTTCAGATCATTTTCTCCCTCAAATCCGCCTTAAATACGTTTATCAATGTCGCGGTTCAAGTTGCATGGCAATTATTCTGTGTTTATTTCCGGAGATGAGAAACAGATTGCTAGTCAGGAATCCTGAGGCATGCTGAGAACAGACTACCAATGACTCTAAGGAGGAGAGGAAGAGACGAGCATACAATATGGCGTGTGTGAGGAGAGATGATCTGACATTTATTGTACTTTATGTACTATACATTATTCAGACCTGAATGTACAATTATACCATTATCTAAGAATGTTGTATCCCAGCTCAAAACTGTGTGTGTGTGTTGCATTTTTGTTTTTGAAGAAGCTGATGAATAAATGATGTTTCATTGGCGAGAAGACGTTCACAGAGTGGAACACACACACACACACACACACACAGAAAAACAGGAATGTTATCAGTGAGATTGCTAATAGCAGGGGAAATGTAGAGTGGCTGCTGGTGTTGGTGTCAGTGACCTGCTGAGTAATCTCCCTCACAAAGTCTGACCCCTGACCTCTGTCAGCAACGGCAGAGGATGAAATGACCTCATGAGAGGGGCAACATGACCTCATCTGAGAACTCATCAGCATGACTCTGTGTGTGGCGGGGTGTCCCGGGTAGACTGTGTGTGTGCGTGTGTGTGTGCGAGGCTGCATTTATTCCTAATTATAAAGACCAATAATATGTATTAACCCTAGATGACAGACAGGGGCTGCTGTTTTGAAGCCACCATGCAGCCATCTTGGTACTCCTATATTGTATTGTTTTCTGGAAGCAATAGAAATGCATGTATTAATGTCTACATTCACTGTTGGCAAGTATATTATATTAGACACCCAACTGAACATGAAAATGTAAAATAAAAATATAGCGTATAGAGTACTAATGTTACTGTCCCCACTACAACAAAGAAATATTTCAAACGTCATTTTGTCCTTGAAACATTTTATTTAAATACTGTAGAATTCGATTAATTCCTATGGCGGACTGCTCCTTTTAGGGAGTGCCAAAATGGTGGGCGGTGGCTTCAAAGCCTCTTATTGGCCATTAAATAGCATCAGCAATCCAGGGTTCATACACATCATTGGTAAAGACGGGGTCAGATATTGTAGGACAAACTGGGACGGGGGCTCAGAGGGGTGAGTGTTAAGAGTTCTGTGTCAAGACTGATGAGTCACAGCAACATCAAAATGCACAACCATGGTATGGGCTGTTTCAGAGTGATCCCCACACTGTGACCTGTAGGAACTCTCTTATTTGCTGTCTTTTCAAGCCTATAGTGAATAACGTATTCTATAGCATTCTGATGGACAGATTTGCTTATTTGTCTGTCAGGAGTTACAGTATAGATTTGGACATAAATTGATACTTGTTTGGCCATTTCATATGGAAATGTAGCGCTGTCTGAGAAAATCCTGAAGAGATTGTTTGGGTAAATATTATTATTGTTTTTCTGTGCAACTCCCATTTTTGAGAATCCTGTGTTTACCTACCTGTCCCAGGAAAAGCCACCTACAGCCACTGTGTAACAATCTATCAATCGCCCTTTGCAATGACTAAAGCAAATATTGTCTTTCTCTGCTGAGGAGGGCTGTGGTCCTGCACTCTGCTAAGGCAATAAAGCAGACAGTCATGAAGATGGATGGAGGTTATCTCCCTGGTCTGTCCGATGCAGGGCCCGATAAGACTGGGGACACCAGGGGGATTCACTGGGCCTCTCATTAGGCGGTATAATGGTGTTTCTGAAAGTACACCTGCCTCAGCATGCTATTATCTCCACAGGGAAGGAAGGAAGGAAGGAAGGAAGGAAGGAAGGAAGGAAGGAAGGAAGGAAGGAAGGAAGTAAGGAAGGAAGGAAGGAAGGAAGGAAGGAAGGAAGGAAGGAAAGAAGAAAGGAAGGAGAATGAAAGACATACCACAGGATTCCATTGTGTTTGTTTACATCTACTGTCATGTATTGCTGAATTATTGAACATAACTTTGTTTTCTGTCTGTTGTTGTTACCCGTAACATGGACTATGTGCTAAAAGGTTTCAGTTCATGAATAGGGCAAGGAGTTTTCCCCGACCACATGCCCTGGTGGTCCAGATGAATTATTTTCTCATTCCTGACTGGAGTTGTGCATCTGTATTCAGTGTCGTGGTGGACTGACATTTTGAGAAACCTGCTGTTTAAAGGCTGGTAATAATCATGTCCTGTTAGCGGTGGCCGCTAAATGGCTCATGCATCACACAGTGTCCTGTGCTGGGATTCTGCAACTGGGATTGATATTAGCGCTCATCTCTGTTTGGGCCGTGGAGGCTGCAGTGCCTGACATATGGCCCTTATCACAATCAATGAATACTGCAGAGATGTTTCAACTTATGTGCATACAAATACACCCTCCACCACACAAATACACCAACATATAGGTATTCAGTAGCCAAAGATGTAGCCTACTTTGTGCCCAATCTATGGGTTCAGTTTTACTTTAAACCTAGACATTCTGTACATCAGATATATTTTCTGTATCCCATACGTCAGTCTGATGCTATCATCATGGCAAAAGGTGGCCTATATATTCTTTCACTTTGCTACTCATGTATAATTCCAGTCGCTGCCATATTCTCATCTTTAAAAAGGTTTGAACTGGCAAGCGTGAATTCAGCTTTGCATGAGAGACAGGACATAGAATAATTCATGTTGTTTTACACTTTGTATATTTCTGGATCGGTAGCTGAGGAGCTGTGGCTCATGCAAATATGCATCAGGCCTGATGAGACTAGCTGGCACAGTGACTTATCAGGCTTTACCACTTTGTAGAGGGGGAACATTCAGATGTGATAGTCAAGTAGTTTCATCAGTTCTGCTCACTTGTGTTTGTATTCGATTGCCTATCATGTTACTGTAAACAGAATAGACTGAGTGGTTGTACTGGTATTGTAGCACTTGGTTACAAGCAAGCTCAGTACTCTAGAACCAAAGCCCAAGACCAATGGTCACTGTAACATGATGAGTATTGGCCCAATGCTTTTAACTGCTAGGCTACCATCAGTGGGATTTGTATAGGCGAGGTACAGTACCTGTTCGTATAGGTGAGGTCGTACAGTTGCAAATAGACAACATCTCATTCAATTTGGAATGCAGTATAAACGTCTTTCTGTCTGATTAGAAGTTGAATTTCAGAGTAAGACCATGAGATGGTGCTATGTGCCTAAATTAGGAGTAGTGGCATTAAAAGATAGGTAGGATTGCATCACAGCGTAGCACAGGAGTCAGGCCCCACTTTTGTCTTTGTAGATGTCATTGATCATGTTCAGGGATCGGGGACCTGTACATGCCAACCAGTGCACATGTTAACAGCAGTATTCACACTCCCAGCCTGCTATTTGGAGAGGTTAGTGTCCTGCCTGGAAACTAAAGGTCAATGAAGGACAGGGCTGTTGAGTTTGACCAGCCTGGTAGTCACTGTGATGTTTCTGAGGAATATGAGGCCCCCATGGGCCTGCAGAGATGCAAGATCGGCCCACGTCCTAAACATCTGTAGCTCACCTAGCCATGTTGTGGATGAGTTGATTGTGAAGTGTTGAATGAAGTATTCTAGTATTGGACTTCTTCATTACAAAATAACATGAGTTTTAGGGAAAGAAAGCAGACACGGATTTAAACATTAATTTGCATTGGAAAAATACATGCAGCTACATTGGACTTCTATATAAGGGTTCCACAGTCTTGTCCTCTTTAATATTCATAGTGTTGTGGACCATATTTACATTTTCAATACCTGGACGGCTCCGAAGATTGCAGCAATTCATCAAGTGAAGGACACCCTTTATTACTGTGTTGTGACGGTGGGGGTGACCTGAGTGAGTGTACCACTGAGAACTCACTTTGAATATCTGAATTATTAACAAGGGTTTTACCCATAGCCCCGCAGGCCTGGGAAGTGCCTGGTTCCTCAAATAGAACAGACAACCTGTTATGATATCACAGGCTACCTGAGGTAACGTGAGAGATCTTGTATCCTTTTGCTTGGGTGACAGGGTTGTACCTGAGACAAAATGCCCCTTTGTTTCTTCTGTGTTAAAGCAAACGTTCAGACTTAATATCGCAGGCTTATCTCAGTTCCAATCGCAGACTGAATTTGGCCAATGTTGCCTATGAGGGAAGCTGCTGAGGTAAAGAGGGAGTTGATTTTGGGGAAGCCGTTGCTCCTCTACACACAGGAGCGTACACACAGACACAGACACACACACAAACACACATATCACACACACACCCCGTCTCCCCCTGACAGTCTCTGTAATGGAACAATTCCCCTTACAGCAGAACATGAGGTTGTTAGTGTCTGCCTGCCACATGTCACTTATCCTTCCTACCCAGCGGCTGAGAGGAAGAGAGAAGACAGGGATGAAAAGCGCTGGCAGCGTGTGTTTTGGAGAAAAGTGGTCAGTTCCTGTACATCCTTTTCGATTGGAGCAATGACTAAAGAAACTCTGTTCTCCTTGTGATACACATCAGTAATGTGTTGAGAGGGAAAACCATGCATATGTTTTTGTACCGCTTCCACTCTACATCATGATGACCTATCCTTATTTTCACTCTACCCGTTCCTCTCTGCTCCTCTCCCGGGTTTTACACATTCACCTCGTACCCTGCTGCAATTTCTCTGTAGTTTGGAATACATCATAATAAAGTAATGTGGCCCGTTGTGTTTTGATATAGGGACAAACTCATTTGATATGAATCCAGGATTTCTTAAGTAGAGCTGAAAGTGGTGACAAAATGCATCTATATTTCATGCAGAATTTTACAACACAGTGCCAAATGCAGTGTCATTTGACTGAAAGTCAAATCATTGGAGAGGGCTTTCGTGGTAATGTCAGGTTTCACCTCTAGGGAGAGCTGTGATGTACCACTAACTGAAGGCTCTGAGATGGTTGCTTACATTTCACATGGCTGTCATTTATCTTATACACTCCCATTAAATTTGACCTCAGAGGTAACACGCTTAATTGCAGGTGGACAATCTCTTGAATGGCTGTCTTTATTTGAATAATTATACTCTGATAGAGGCTGACAGATTGACTGCTGTTCCTAACAAACGGGGTTCAGAAATGAACTTACAATAAGTCTAGCAGAATGGAGGTCTTGACACCTGCTATTTTATGAATTTCACCTCACTAGAAACGTTTGATATAGTCATGGAATTCTTTCTCCTCCCAGGGAAGAAATTACTTTTAAGGCACCATTTGCCAGGAGGCAATTGGCTGCTGGGACTTCACCTGCCATCACAAGCTGGTCAAAGGAAGAGGCTGGTTAGACTGTCACATTATTGTTGACAGACTTGCTCATATGTATGACTGTTGAAACGAGCTAAGTAGAAGAGACGATTAAAGAGTAGTTGATGTTAATTTATGTGCCTAAGAGCAGTCGTGTGTGCATGTGAGTGTGTGTGTGTGTGCGTGTGCGAGTGTGTGCGAATGTACTGTGCATGTGCGAATGTACTGTGCATTCGGTAAGTATTCAGACCCTTTGACTTTTTCCACATTTCGTTACGTTACAGCCTTATTCTAAAATGGTTAAATGTTGTTGTTCTTTCTCATCAATCTACACACAATACCCCATAATGACGAAGCAAAAACAGGTTTTTAGAAATGTGTATATATTAAATAAAAATGATATATCACATTTACATAAGTATTCAGACCCTTTACTCAGTACCTTGTGGCAGCACCTTTGGCAGAGATTACAAACTCAAGTATTCTTGGGTATGACGCTACAAGCTTGACACACCTATATTTGGGGAGTTTTTCCCATTCTTCTCTGCAGATCCTTTCAACCTCTGTCAGGTTGGATGGGAAGCGTTGCTGCACAGCTATTTTCAGGTTTCTCCAGAGATGTTCGATGGGGTTCAAGTCCGGGCTCTGGCTGGGCCATTCAAGGACATTCAGAAACTTGTCCCGAAGCCACTCCTGCGTTGTCTTGGCTGTGTGCTTAGGGTCGTTGTCCTGAGCGCCCCAGTCTGAGGTCCTGAGCGCTCTGGAGCAGGTTTTCATCAAGGATCTTTCTGTACTTCGCTCCTTTCATTTTTCCCTCGATCCTGACTAGTCTCCCAGTCCCTGCCTCTGAAAAACATCCCCACAGCATGATGCTGCCACCACCATACTTCACCGTAGGGATGGTATTGGCCAGGTGATGAGTGGTGCCTGGTTTCCGGCAGACGTGACGCTTGGCATTGAGGCCAAAGAGTTCAATCTTGGTTTCATCAGACCAGAGAATCTTGTTTCTCATGGTCTGAGTGTCCTTTAGGTGCCTTTTGGGAAACTCCAAGTGGGCTGTCATGTGCCTTTTACTGAGGAGTGGCTTCCGTCTGGCCACCATAAAGGCCTGATTGGTGGAGTGCTGCAGAGATGGTTGTCCTTCTGGAAGGCTCTCCCATCTCCACAGAGGAACTTTGGAGCTCTGTCAGAGGGATTCTTGGTCACCTACCTGACCAAGGCCCTTCTCCCGATTGCTCAGTTTGGCCAGGCGGCCAGCTCTAGGAAGAGTCTTGTTGGTTCCAAACTTCTGCAATTTAAGAATGATGGAGGCCACTGTGTTCTTGGGGACCTTCAATGCTACAGAATTTTTTGGTACCCTTCCCCAGATCTGTGTCTCAACACAATACTGTCTCGGCTCTACAGGCTCTAAAGACAATTCCTTTGACCTCATGGCTTGGATTTTGCTCTGACATGCACTGTCAACTGTGGAACCTTATATAGACAGGTGTGTGCCTTTCCAAATCATGTCCAATCAATTTAATTTACCACCGGTGGACTCTATTCAAGTTGTAGAAACATCTCAAGGATGGTCAATGGAAACAGGATGCACCTGAGCTCAATTTTGAGTCTCATAGCAAAGTGTCTGAATACTTGCGTAAATATGGTATTGATTTTTTTTTWATGCATTTGCAAAAATGTAAAACCTTTTTTTTTCGCTTTGTCATTATTGGGTATTGTGTGTAGATTGATGTGTGTAAAAAAAATATTGAATAGATTTTAGAATAAGGCTGTAACGTAACAAAATGTGAAAAAAGGAAGGGGTCTGAAGACTTTCCGAATGCACTGTGCGTGCTTGTGTGTCCCAAGTTCTCGGCAATACATACCTTAACTTTCTCCATTGTTGATGTAACCCTAAATAAAACCATCTGAGGCCAAACTCTATGCTTTGTGATTGTGTAATGTTGCTGCTGGCGTCCCGGGACGGATGGCTTGCGCACAGTGTTGCTGCGTTTAGGTGTGAGATGAGCAGTGGGCTCAGTGTYACAGCAGAGCCATCACAGAGAAGAGAGGAAGGAGACACTCAGAGGAACACAAACAGGATCATGTTGAAGGGTGTAAAACCCTCGGGCCTGTTCTTTCTCTGCATAATAATAACAGTTGAGGAATGATGCAATCATAGGCAGCTCAGGACCTGCGTGATGTTTTATGTGTATGATACTCTATCTGGGCCCTAATTGGGATAGATACAAATAAAACGTTGACACGATGAGTCCACAACAGTCAGCAGTGGCAGTGCTGTATAAAAGTGATACAAGATTAAAAGATTCCACATCAAATTTCAAATGCTGGCCTCCCGAGTGGCGCAGTGGTCTAAGGCACTACATCGCAGTTCTAGAGGCATCACTACAGATCTGGGTTCGAGACCAGGCTGTGTCCCAGCGTCGTCCGGGTTAGGGGAGGGTTTGGCCGGCCGGAATTTCCTTGTCCCATCGTGCTCTAGTGACTCCTGTGGCGGGCCGGGCACATGCACGCTGACATGATCGGCAGTTGGACAGTGTTTCCACTGACACATTGGTGCGGCCGGCTTCCGGGTTAAGCGAGCAGTGTGTCAAGAAGCAGCGGCTTGGCAGGGTCGTGTTTCAGAGGACGCATGGCGCTTGACCTTCAACTCTCCCGGGGCCGTACGGGAGTTGCAGCGATGGGAGAAGACTTTAACTACCAATTGGATATCACAAAAAAGGGGTAAAATTATAATAATTAAAACCAATATTTCAGATGTTGGCTGAGGAAGTTGCAACTAGTTACCAGTACACCAACTTTGAGTCCAGTCTCTTCCCTCCTCCTTCACTATGTGATGTGGGCCCTGTCTCTCTTGGTATCAGAGCTGTGTTAATCAGTTGGCTCGCTCAAAGTAGATGGATGACTTAGAAAAAAATTGAAATTATTTATGTTTCCCAGCTGAGTATCTGGAGAGACTCGAGTCTAATTTTCCTTCTACCACTTTCGGTTACTTTCTCTCTATCTAAGTAGCTGCAGGACCTCAAATCTATATTTTTTTCTACCAATTCACCTATTTCTCTCTCTCACTCTCTCTCTCTCTCCTGACATAACGCCTCACTTTCTTTCAGCTTCTCTTTTCATTGATGAATCCACCATCCGCCCATAGTGTGGAGTGACAGTTAGATCGAATGAAGGAGCAGTCAAATCTGGGTCTATGAATATTTGATCAGCAGTGGAAGTGATATTGTTCATCCATTTTACCCGGAGCAGTTCTATAGAAAAGTTATTTAGGTTCTGCATTCGTATTCATAACCACGCACAGTATCCTGCGAATATGATTACATACTTGAATGAGGAAAGTGTTCAGTCCTATACACCTAGCCCGCTGGGCACAAACTGGTTGAATCAACGTTGTTTCAACGTAATTGGTCAACGTATTGTGACGTGGACTCTACTGTATGTGGAAAACACATCGGATTTGTTAAAAGTCATCACTGTTGAGGGTGAAATTTCAACTATAGAATTATGTTATCGTGGTAACCAATTTTGTACCTATGAAACAACGTCAGATCTTCAACAGTATATCCACTTGGGGCGGCAGGTAGTCCAGTGGTTAGAGCGTTGGGCCGGTAACCGAAAGGTTGCTGGTTTGAATCCCGAGCTGACATGGTAAAAATGTGTTGTTCTGCCCCTGAACTGTTCCTAGGCCATCATTGTAAATAAGAATATATTCTTAACTTACTTGCCTAGTTAAATAAAATAACAATAAAAAGAAAAAAAACAGGCTGGGCAGCATCTCCTATTTGAGAGTTTATGCATCTACAGCTATCCATTTGCTCTCCCATCCAGGTTTTTGATATGTGTCACTGATTACTACAAATGTGGTATTGTGAGAATGATTATTGAGAGATCTCTTAATATCTAAAAACATTCACTGTTGCTATCGAAGTCATTTCAAAGTGTAGGTTTAACAGAGCAAATGAAATGTAACGATACTCTCTATAAGTCCAATATCGTCAACGGTACTATTTAGGCCTATATAGCATTTGCAAAGTCATCAACCGCTATTGTTTCAATTCAGCCTAGTGTTCTACAAGAAAATGGACAATACTAAAGGCCTAGGGTTGCAAGCTTTGTTTAATGTCAAATTTTATGTTCAAGTTATGTTGAACTTAGTCTGACTTTAATTCCAGTTTGTCTACAAATTAAGAATTGGAATATGTTGGATTCACGTCTCCATTTCAACCAAAAATCGAAGTTAAAGAATAGCACTAAATCAAATCAAACTTTAGTTGAAGTGCATTTAAAGTTTTCTTTCATTTTGTCCTATTCTTTAACTTTGATTTTAGGTTGAAATGGAGAGTGGTTGTGGAGGCCATGTCATCTGATGCAGCACTCCATCAATCTCCTTCCTGGTCAAATAGCCCTTACACAGCCTGGAGGTGTGTTGGGTCATTGTCCATTTGAAAAACAAATGATAGTCCTGCGAAGCGCAAACCAGATGGGATGGCGTATCACTGCAGAATGCATTAGTAGCCATGCTGGTTGAGTGTGCCTTGAATTGTAAATAAATCACTGACAGTGTCACCAGCAAAGCACCCCCACACCATCACACCCCCTCCTGCATGCTTCACGGTGGAAACCACACATGCGGAGATCATCCGTTCACCTACTCTGCGTCTCACAAAGACACGGCGGTTGGAACCAAAAATCTCAAATTTGACTCATCAGACCAATGGACAGATTTCCACCGGTCCAATGTCCATTGCTCGTGTTTCTTGGCCCAAGCAAGTCTCTTCTTCTTATTGATGTCCTTTAGTAGTAGTTTCTTTGCAGCAACTTGACCATGAAGGCCTGATTCACACAGTCTCCTCTGAACAGTTGATTTTGAAATGTGTCTGTTACTTGCACTCTGTGAAGCATTTATTTGGGCTGCAATCGGAGGTGCAGTTAACTGTTCTTACCATAACATAACTTGTTTTTTTTTACCAAATAGGGCTATCTTCTGTATACCACCCCTACCTTTTCACAACACAACTGATGGGCTTAAACGCATTAATAAGTAAATCAATTCCACAAATTAACTTTTAACAAGGCACACCTGTTAATTGAAATGTATTCCAGGTGACTACTCCATGAAGCTGGTTGGGAGAATGCCAAGAGTGTGCAAAGCTGTCATCAAGGGAAAGGGTGGCTACTTTGAAGAATACAAAATATATTTAGATTTGTTTAACACTTTTTTGGTTACTACATGATTCCATATGTGTTATTTCATAGTTTTGATGTCTTCACTATTATTCTACATTGTATAAAATAGTAAAAATTAAGAAAATCCCTTGAATGAGTAGGTGTCCAAACTTTTGACTGGCACTGTACATCTCCTTCAAATGTTGATATTTGGTCCAATATCACTTTTGCAATACAGTCCATTTCCTATTAACTTGTCGACAAGTTAACAAATTATATGATTGATTCGCGTCTCCAACTAAACCAAAAATGTAAGTTATAAAAGTTATTAAGCCAGTGGCTCGGATGAAACTATCCAAACATTAGCTACATCTCCTTTAACTGTTGATATTTGGTTGCATTGTCAACATAACACAATTTGATATGACTTTTGCAATACACTAAATAGCCTAAAGTTATGGCTATCTTACAAACTAATGTATCAGTTTCTATTCAACCTTAAAATTAGTAACTCATCCATGGCCACATTTTGAGGTCACTGTAACTAGTAAAGTATTTTTATATAGTCATAGAAGGCGTGCATGTTCAAGATAGCATGCAGTTACAGTTACAGGTCTTTGGAAATCTTCACAATATAAATATCTGTGCAGAATCTCGAACAACATTGATCACTTGCTCTATGTACTTTTAATGTAATCTCAACTATACTGAACAAAAATATAAACGCAACATGCAACAATTTAAAAGATTTTACAGAGTTATGGTTCATATAAGGAAATCAGTCAATTGAAATAAATTCGTTAGGCCCAAATCTATGGATTTCGCATGACTGGGAATACAGATATGCATCTTGGTGACATATACCTTTAAAAAATACAGTGTGCGAAGTTTCTGGATATTGGCGGGAACTGGAACTCGCTGTCGTACTCGTCGATCCAGAGCATCCTCGATCCAGAGCATCCCAAACATGCTCAATGGGTGACATGTCTGGTGAGTATGCAGGCCATGGAAGAATTGGGACATTTTCAGCTTCCAGGAATTGTGTACAGATCCTCGCGACATTGGGCCGTGCATTATCATGCGGAAATATGAGGTGATGGCGGCGGATTAATTGCATGACAATGGGCCTGAGGATCTTGTCACGGTATCGCTGTGCATTCAAATTCAATAAAATGTAATTGTGTTTGTTGTCCGTAGCTTATGCTGGCCCATACCAAAACCCCACTGCCACCATGGGGCACAACGTTGACATCAGCAAACCACTCGCCCACACAACGCCATACATGCTGTCTGCCAACTGCCCGGTACAGTTGAAACCGGGATTTATTCGTGAAGAACACACTTCTCGAGCATGCCAGTGACCATCGAGGGTGAGAATTAGCCCACTGAAGTCGGTTACGACACCAAACTGCAGTCGGGTTAAGACCCTGGTGAGGATGACGAGCACGCAGAATAAACCATCTCAGGGAAGTTCAGACAGCTTGTGCAGAAATTCTTTGGTTGTGCAAACCCACAGTTTCATCAGCTGTCTGGGTGACTGGTCTCAGACGATACCACAGGGGAAGATGACGGATATGGAGGTCCTGCGCTGGCGTGGTTACACGTGGACTGCGGTTGTGAGGCCAGTTGGACGTACTGCCAAATTCTCCAAAACAACGTTGGAGGTGGCTTATGGTAGAGAAATGAACATTCAATTATCTTGCAACAGCAATGGTGGACATTCCTGAAGTCAGCATGCCAATGCCAAATTCTCTCAAACAACGTTGGAGGTGGCCTATGGTAGAGAAATTGACATTAAATTATCTTGCAACAGCAATGGTGGACATTCCTGTAGTTAGCATGCCAATTGCACGCTCCTGTGGCATTGTGTTGTGTTACAAAACTGCACATTTTAGAGTAGCCTTTTTTTGTCCCCAGCACAATGTGCACCTGTGTAATGATCAGGCTGTTTAATCAGCTTCTTGATATGCCACACCTGTCAGGTGGATGAATTATCTTGACAAAGAAGAAATGCTCACTAACAGGGATGTAATCAAATTTGTGCACTTTTTGTGCATATGTAACATTTCTGGGATATTTTATTTCAGCTCATGAAACATGGCACCAACATTTTACATGTTGCGTTTATACAGTGCATTCAGAAAGTATTCAGACCCCTTAACATTTTCCACATTTTGTTAAGTTACAGCCTTATTCTAAAATGGATTAAATAAAAAAATGTCCTCATCAATCTAAGCACAATATCCCATAATGACAACACAAAAACAGCTGGTTTTTTTATCTTTGGAAATGCATTAAAAATAAAAAACATAAACACCTTATTTACGTAAGTATTCAGGCCCTTTGCTATGAGACTTGAAATTGAGCTCAGGTGTATCCTGTTTCCAGTGATCATCCTTGAGATGTTTCTACAACTTGATTGGAGTCCACCTGTGGTAAATTCAATTCATTGGACATGATTTAGAAAGGCACACGCCTATCTATATAAGGTCCCACAGGTGACAGTGCATGTCAGTGCAACATCCAAGTCATGAGGTCAAAGGAATTGTCAGTAGAGCTCTGAGACAGAATTGTGTTGAGGCACAGATCTGGGGAAGTGTACCAAAAAATGGTTGCAGCATTGAAGGTCCCCAAGAACACAGTGGCCCCCATCATTCTTAAATGGAAGAAGTTTGGAACCACCAAGACTCTTCCTAGAGCTGGCCACCCGGCCAAACTGAGCAATCGGGGGAGAAGGGCCTTGGTCAGGGAGGTGACAAAGAACCCGATGGTCACTCTGACAGAGCTCTATAGTTCCTCTGTGGAGATGGGAGAACCTCCAGAAGAACAACCATCTCTGCAGCATTCCACCAATCAGGCCTTTATGGCCAGATGGAAGCCACTCCTCAGTAAAAGGCACATGTCAGCCTGCTTGGATTTTTGCCAAAAGGCGCCTAAAGACTCTTAGACAGTGAGAAACAAGATTCTCTGGTCTGATAAAACCAAGATTGAACTCTTTGGCATGAATGCCAAGCGTCACGTCTGGATGAAATCTGGCATCTTCCCTACGCTGAAGCATGGTGGTGGCAGCATCATGCTGTGGGGATGTTTTTCAGCAGCAGGGACTGGGAAACTAGTCAGGATTGAGGGAAAGATGAACGGAGCAAAGTACAGAGAGATCCTTGATGAAAACATGCTCCAGAGTGCTCAGGACCTCAGACTGGTGCGAAGTTTCACCTTCCAACAGGACAAAGACCCTAAGCACACAGCCAAGACAATGCAGGAGTGGCTTTGGGACAAGTCTCTGAATGTTTTTGAGTGGCCCAACCAGAGCCCGGACTTGAACCCGATCTAACATCTCTGGAGAGACCTGAAAATAGCTGTGCAGCGACGCTCCCCATCCAACCTGACAGAGTTTGAGAGGATCTGCAGAGAAGAATGGGAGAAACTCCCCAAGTACAGGTGTTCCAAGCTTGTAGCATCATACAGAAAAAGTCTCAAGGCTGTAGTCGCTGCCAAGGTGCTTCAACAAAGTACTGAGTGAAGGGTTTGAATACTTATGTAAATCTGATAGGTCAGTTGTTGTTTTTTTACAAAGTTGCAAAAATTTCAGAATAAGTATTGTTCCTTTGTCATTATGGAGTAAGTGTGTAGATTGATGAAAAAAACAATTTAATCAATTTTAGAATACGGATGTAACGTAACAAAATGTGGAAAAAGTCACGGGGTCTGAATACTTTCCGAATGCACTGTATTTTTGTTCAGTATACAATCCAGGTAATTTAGTTGTGCTATTAGATAAAGTACAGTGATAACACATTAAGTTCTTGTATAAATCCTAAATATCTGACATTGTATTCCCATTTGAACTTTCTTTTCTTTTTAAATGGTTGAATGTGCAGTGATAACACGTTTAGATGACAACTAAACCAAACATCAGACAATGTTTGGTTGGTTGACATTTTGGTTGTGCTTTTAGATTGTTGAAAGCATAGTGAAAACACATTGGAAGGTTGAAGGTTGTTGAAAACACATTCAACAACCTTCTGGCTGTCTTTTTGAGTGGGTGATTAAATGTTGAAATCTCATTGATCAACTTCTCAACCACATTTCCACGCTGAAATGACGTGTTGTGCCCAGTGGGAGCTCTCTTCCAGACGAAAATCGATAACACTACCTTGAACCTTTAGTCAGTTAAGTGCCTTTCCCATTTCTGATTCATCACAAAAACACTATACACTTAGAAAAAAGTTAGGGGTCTTCAGATAGAGTCACAGAATGACCTTGAACCACTTGAGTCACTTCACAATTGAGATGGATCCCCTCACATACAGGGCTTTTTCTATATCCATTCTTCCTACTGTACATTGAAATGTCTGATTGTGGTTGTCAGGAGCATTGACTTGATACTTACTGTATGTTTATACAGAGTTTATTCATTCACTTATTCATGACTTCAGTTCAGTAATTCATGTCTTCATCCCTTCATTTGATCATTCATTGTAAGATCACTCTGATATTTGCTCTTAACTTGTTATCATGTTTTTTTGCCGGTCTGATTACACACGACAGCAAACATGTTTGTTTGTGTGCTTATGTATTTCCTGATGCTGAAGGGAGGCGGTGAGTAAATGTTTGAAAGCCTTATCAACCTGTATTTGTACAGCCTTGGCTACAGACGTTTGAAATACAGTTATTTACTAGCCACTGATCTCTGTGTCAGTATGCGCCACACTCATGGTGCTATGAAATAAATAGTCTAATGTACACAAGGTTTAACGTTGGAGAGGGCAACCTCTGTGTTGTGAATCATCATTCCACATTGCTTCTTTATTGAGCCTTATGGAGCCTGGTGTAGTTTGCTGTCAGCACTATTTTTGATGTTAGGTCATGTATTAAATTGTTTTCCAGCATGGTAGATACGAGTAACCCCAGCTAACAACAGACAACAAATGTTCTCAAAGTATTAGCAAACAATCCCTTAAGAGTCTCATTACCTAACGTTTTCATTGGAATGTTCCAGTGACGTGCAAGGACTGTTTCCAAGAGACCATTCCCTTCATGTCAAACAGAATTTTTACCATGTTCTCAGAACATAAGATATTCATTTTCTAGACATGTTTCATGGGAATGTTGCAAGAACATTCATGTGTCCAGTTTTCTGAGGGTTAGGAGAATATTCCATCAATGTCCAACCAAACATACACAGAACATTGTTGCAATGTTCTCAGAATATAAGATATGGTCCCAGAAACGTTCTCCCCAAAAACATCTATTGTTTCATCATTACGCATCACCCTTTGTTAGTGTGGCCGAGCCCATTAGGAGAGACAAAGCTAGAAGATTAAGGAAATGTTCTCCTAACTTTAACACCAAAACATGCTAAAAAGGTTCTCAGAAGGTTTTTGCTAACATGTATAGAATGTTCCGCTAACTGACGGAAAACTAAAACACCCAAACATTAGGTGAACATTACGGGTTACATTACAAAGATGTTCTCTCTCTCTAGAATTGTTAACTGGGACACCACATTATGTGGCAAGTGCTTCCTTGATATTGAGCCATTCATAAAATGGACACAGTAGAGAATGACAAAAACAGCACGTGGGAAAACACTTTTCTGTTGCCATAGAACCAGCTGGTATTTTTTATCTTGTAATCTGCATACGAGAATCAGACCATGAACAATGCACATTTTAACACACAGCTTTATTTTTGACTTATGCTTGACCAAGCATCAACAGATGACCCTTAATCGATCTTGTTGTCATGGCGCCAGATGTTGGAACAGCACAGAGTAGTTTTTCTGCAAGAGAGCCCGTGAAATGGAACAAAGTTGTAGAAAGAGCTGAGCACAAGTTTATCACTACCATCTGCAGCGCTTGACTTGGGCAGGAGCTCACCGGAGCCGAGTACCGACACCTCAAATGTTCTACTGCTTGAGCTCCTGTTCCTTTTATAGGATATTAGCTCAAAAGTATTGTGGAGCTCCTGCATCTAAATGTAAACAGTACCGGCACCTATTTCAGTCCAAGTCAAGCATTGACCATCTGTATAAATGAATATCTCAGATGCTTCATATCTCTTGGAGATTTACTTGAAGACTTAAACAAAAAAATATATACAGTATATATATATACAGTATGTATTCTTTTACTTTTACCCCTTTTTTCTCCCCAATTGGTAGTTAAAGTCTTGTTTCATCGCTGCAACTCCCCTACGGACTCAGGAGAGGCGAAGTTCGAGAGCCATGCTTCCTCTGAAACACAACAATGCCAAGCCGCACTGCTTCTTGACACACTGCTTGCTTAACCCGGAAGCCAGCCGCAACAATGTGTCAGAGGAAACACCGTCCAACTGACAACCATTTCAGCTTGCAGGCGCCRGGCCCGCCACAAGGAGTCACTAGAGCACAATGAGACAAGGAAATCCCGGCCGGCCAAACCCTCCCCTAACCCGGATGATGCTGGGCCAATATGACCGCTGCGCCACTCGGGAGGCCCTTACTTGAAGACTTGGATAGTTAATTCACTACTTTGATATATAATGTTCTGCCTTGAACAAATAAACCCTGTCCGAACCAGAAATGCCCATAAAGCTCTGGTGGACGGCTTTATTTTTTATTAATTTATTTAACCTTTATTTAACCAGGTAGGCCAGTTGAGAACAAGTTCTCATTTACAACTGCGACCTGGCCAAGATAAAGCATAGCAGTGCGACAAAAACAACAACACAGAGTTACACATAAACAAACGTACAGTCAATAACACAAAAGGAAAGAAAAATAGAAAGATCTATATACAGTGTGTGCAAATGTAGAAGAGTAGGGAGGTAGGCAATAAATAGGCATAGAGGTGAAAATAATTACAATTTAGCATTAATACTGGAGTGATATACAGTATGTGCAGATGATGATGTGCAAGTAGAGAAACTGGGGTGCAAAAGAGGGTAAGTAATAATATGTGGATGAGGTAGTCCGGTGTGCTGTTTACAGATTGGCTGTGTACAGGTACAGTGAACGGTAAGCTGCTCTGACAGCTGATACTTAAAGTTAGAGAGGGAGATATAAGACTCCAGCTTCAGAGATTTTTGCAATTCGTTCCAGTCATTGGCAGCAGAGAACTGGAAGGAAAGGCGGCCAAAGGAAGTGTTGGCTTTTGGGGATGACCAGTGCAATATACCTGCTGGAGCGCGTGCTACGGGTGGGTGTTGCTATGGTGACCAGTGAGCTGAGATAAGGAGGGGCTTTACTTAGCAAAGACTTATAGATGACCTGGAGCCAGTGGGTTTGGCGACAGATATGTAGTGAGGGCCAGCCAACGAGAGCATAGTGGTCGCAGTATATCTCTCTAAGAAGTATAACATTATTATGCATTTTTGTAATTCTCTGTCATCACTTTCCACTATGCAGTGCTATACAGAAGAACATCATATGAATGTGAAAATAGTGAATAGCTGAAGTGCAGTTTTAAAAATCTATCCCCTCAACAGCCACAAGCATTTATTCAAGAATGTTGTCCATTTTACAGACATTCCCAGCTAACAATAATTTTTGTAATGTTATCTGTAATGTTCCCCTGATGTTAGAGTATCCACTTTTCTGTTATTCCTGGGAATATTATATGTATGTTAGCAAAAACCTCCCATGTTTGGGTGTTAAAGTTAGGAGAACATTCCCTTCCCTGAATGTCAAACACAACTTACCCACATTGTTACCATGGTCTCAGAATATGCCATATTGGCATCCCGAGTGGCGCAGTGGTCTAAGGCACTGCATCACAGTGCTAGCTGTGCCACTAGAGATTCTGGGGTCAAGTCCAGGCGCAGCCGGCTGCGACCAGCTTGACTTTCGCCTCTCCCGAGTCCGTACGTGAGTTGCAGCGATGAGACAAGACTGTGGCTACCACGAAAAAGGGGTAAAAAAAAGGAATATTAAATGTTCTCGACAAGTTTTATTGAAACGTTGCAAGAATATTCCAGTGTCCAGTTTTCTGAGGTTTAGGAGAATTTTCAATCAACGTCAAAACATAAATAAAACACAATTTCTTCTCCATTACTCTAGTCTATATTAACATAGGCCACAGTATCTGTAGGCCAGCATGGTAGCACAAGGCCACATTGGTGGCTCTATGGCAAACATATAATAGACATAACACTTCACCAATTGACATAGAATGATGTAACTTAGACCACTGCGCCACTCGGGAGGCCCTAAGGCACTACATCGCAGTTGCTAGCTGTGCCATTAGAGATCCTGGTTCGAGTCCAGGCTCTGTCGCAGCCGGCCGCGACTGGGTAAAAAAGTACAACAAATATTTTTTTTAAGAATGATGTAACTTAGATAGCATGCTCAAAGCTGTGGCTTTTGCTCTTTTCATTCCCACGGCTGTTTCTATTGCTACGACCCCGTATTGCTGCTTGCAGCTTTCCTATGTCAGTAAATTATTATCATTCATTTTGATATGGAGAAAGAAACACACATTAATTTAACAAAATTATATTGTTATTCCATTTCATAAATGCTTGATATATATATATATCGCAGGAGGTTGGTGGCACCTTAATTGCGGACGGGTTCATGGTAATGGCTGGTGCGGAATCGGTGGAATGGTATCAAATACGTCAATGACATGGTTTCTATATGTTTGATGCCATTCCCTTCACTCCGTTCCAGACATTATTATGAGCCGTCCTCCACTGATATACAGTACCAGTCAAAAGTTTGGACACACCTACTCATTCCATGGTTTTTCTTTATTTTTACATTGTAGAATAGTGAAGACATCAAAACGATGAAATTACATGAATCATGTAGTAACTAAAAAAGTGTTAAACAAATCAAAATATATTTTATATTTTGTATTCTTCAAAGTAGCCACCCTTTGCCTTGATGACAGCTTTGCACACTCTTGGCATTCTCTCAACCAGCTTCATCTCAACATAGTATGAAATACACCTACAAACAATAGCCTAAATGTAGCTGGGGGGCAATGAGGAGATTTTGATCTTTGCCCCATGGCCTTTTTCCCTAAGCGTTTCCATGGCAATCCATAGTTTTGGTCGAGGTCGATTGCCCTCTGTACCGCACCTATTGCAAACCACAGTGGTAGATTATGGTCCATGGTAACTATGACAACTGCCACTGTGATGCCATGGCCAAGTCAGGATCATAGATTAGAATCATTCTAATTCTATGGTCTGGACCCACTGTGACCCTTGTTACCATGGCAACATTGTCAATAAAATGCATTACGTCTGTCAATGTGGAGGAACATAGTGGAGTGGGTAGCGTAGAGTTCCTATTAAATTACTAATTCTATGGTTGGTAGCCTCTAACCCACTTCACTATCAATTCATGATACAGTTCACAGAGTTAGTGACAAACATTTCAGATTTTCTAGTATTGCTTTCACTTCCAACTCAATTTGAGAGGATACCACTGCAGTGTTATTTTTTATACTTAAACTAAAGGCCCAGTGCAGTCAAAATTCTGTTTTTTTTCTGTGTTTTATATAATATTGTACAACAGCTGATGAAACTAACAGTAAAAGTGTAAAAACATTTGATCAGTGTTATTTCCTGGTAGTTGCTGGTTGAACATATAATCTACACAGGACCTTCTAATCAGCAGGTTTTCCTGGGAGGGAGTTTCATCTTTCCATGGTGACATCACCATGCGGTAAATTGCTTAATAGACCATAACAAAGAGAGTTCCAAACCTCTCTGCCAATAACAGCTAGTTTTTAGTTTCCCCCTCCCACTCAGACCACCCCAGACAGTCCTAGCAAAAGTCATGCTTGAGAAATAGTTTTGATAAAAAGCTATTTTTAACCATTCTAATGGAAATATATTACAGCAAGGTACTTACTTGGTACCCAGAAATTATTTGATTTTGATATTAAAACGGCTGCATTGGGCCTTTAACTTAATTCTTTCTTCTTCATACTAATTTCCTATCAGCCTGTGATAACTCTCTGAGTTAGGCTGGTCCATGGTCATTTCCCCACTCTAGAGTGTCTCTATCAGTGTAAAACCTCAAACCTCATCCCAGCCCAGATGATGAAATATTCTCCTTACCTTCATAAACCTGGACACAGTAATATTCTTGCAACGTTCCAATGAAACGTGTCAAGACTCTCTAGAACATGAATAGGTCTTTCTATAGTCTAGGGTACCAGTGAGGATTTCGTATGCTGGACAATGTGTTACAGCTCTTGATAAATCATTGATAATAATCTGCCAAATGTTTTCATGTCATTACATGAAGATATTAGAGGGGAGCAAAGCTATATTCAATCAAATTCGCGAGTTAACTATTTCTCATGGTTGGTGTCTTGACTGATTTGTCCAAAATCGTGTGACATAAAACATTACTTTTCTGTCCTTGCATTTAGTGGCGCAGCAGTCTAAGGCACTGCATCTCAGTGCAAGAGGCATCACTGCAGTCCCTGGTTCGAATCCAGGCTGCATCACATCCGGCCGTGATTAGGAGTCCCATACGGCGCACAATTGGCTCACCGTCGTCTGGGTTTGGCCGGGGTAGGCTGCCATTGTAAATAAGAATGTGTTCTTAACTGACTTGGCTAGTTAAATAAAGGTAAAAAAATAAATAATAATGGCAGTGTAAATAGTCATTATATCATATATTAGCTGTCAGATAGTTTTTTGTATAGAGATCTCAGAAATACAGTGTAACTATGTAAAATGTTGTTGGGCCAGTAACCGAAAGGTTGCTGGATCGAATCCCCGAGCTGACAAGGTAAAAAATCTGTTGTTCTGCCCCTGAGCAAGGCAGTTAACCCACTGTTCCCTGGGCGCTAAAGATGTGGATGTCGATTATGGCAGCCCCCGCACCTCTCTGATTCAGAAGGGTTGGGTTAAATGCGGAAGACACATTTCAGTTGAATGCTTTCAGTTGTACAACAGACTAGGTATTCCCTTTTCTCTTTATGTTACGGACTGAAAACAGTTTTGGGCACACAAAAGTTATTGCAAAATTGAATGCTTTTAATTGAAAGAGTCAACCTTACCTTGATACTTAAAACCTAAATCAATAATGTCATTAACGTGGCTCTTCAATAATTATGCATAATTCTTGTTGGATGCACATTTGGTGTCAAGCTGTTTAATTACGCTGTGATATTTTCACGCATCATCATCTGATCCAGGAAGCAATTTTATGAATGACAGTCAAGTGAAGAAGAGCTGTTGTGATACCGCATGTGATGCAACTACAGCCCAAGTGTTAAAAAAGGTGTTCGCGAGGAATGTCCAGACTATTTTGGTGTCTCATTTGTTATGCCAGTGAAGACTGTTATGCCTGGATCCACATTGGATATAATATCCCTAGCGAATTAATGTTTTTATTTATTTATTTAACCCTTATTTTACCAGGTAAGTTGACTGAGAACACATTCTCATTTACAGCAACGACCTGGGGAATAGTTACAGGGGAGAGGAGGGGGGATGAATGAGCCAATTTTAAGATGTTGATCATCTGTTGTTGTCTGCTTGATTTACTGTATGTCCTTGTTACATTTAACAGAGAGGTTTTTGTGCCTCGGATCGGACGCCGAGACTGAGCATTTGTGTAGGATAGACTTGATTGCGCAACACCAAACACTCTTCCTATACATTTTTCTGTATATAATGACAACAAATTACATAGCCTAGTGGGCTTCCACCCGGCCTGCCAGAATAACAACCTATCCCTCAACGTAACCAAGACTAAGGAGATGATTGTGGACTACAGGAAAAGGAGGACCGAGCACGCCCCATTCTCATCGACGGGGTTGTAGTGGAGCACGTTGAGAGCTTCAAGTTCCTTGGTGTCCACATCACCAACAAACTAGAATAGTTCAAACACACCAAGACAGCCGTGAAGAGGGCACGACAAAGCCTATTCCCCTCAGGACACTAAAAAGATTTGGCATTGGTCCTGAGATCCTCAAAAGGTTCTACTCTCTGTTTATCATATATGCATAGTCACTTTAACTATACATTCATGTACATACTACCTCAATTGGCCCGACCAACCAGTGCTCCCGCACATTGGCTAACCGGGCTATCTGCATTATGTCCCGCTACCCATCACCCGCTAACCCCTCTTTTACGCTACTGCTACTCTCTGTTCATCATATATGCATAGTCATGTTAACCATATCTACATGTCCTTACTACCTCAATCAGCCCGACTAACTCACGTTACACCGCGTGAGTTTACAGTACACAAACAAGAGTTTGCAATATAGAAGGTTAGTCAGTGTACATTCTGCACCTTGTTTGAAGTCAGTAGGTTACATGACCAAGGAGCTATTGAAATGTTAAATTTTGAAAAATGAATGTAAAATCTCGTGAGATGAACATGGACAAACTAAAGGGTGAGCAATGTGTAGGCCCACTGAGTGGACATTCTGAACCTTTTTTGAAGTCAGTAGGTCACATGACCAAGGAGCTATTGAAATTTGAATTTGAATTTGAAAAAATTCATGTAAAATCATGTGAGATAAAAATGGACAAACTAAAGTGTGTGCAATATAGAAGGGTGGTCAGTGGACATTCTGAACCGTGTTTGAAGTCAGTAGGTCATGTGACCAATGAGCTATTGAAATTCAAATATTAAAATAAATAATTTCAAATAGTGTGAGATGTAAATCGACAAAAAGTGTGTGCAATGTGTGTCTATGCCATCGGGTTAGCTAGAACCAATTTTGAACGTTTTAGGAGTAATGGTTAAAGAGCTATTGAAATTTGACTAATTTGATTTGCCACTATGTTGACGGTCCCTAACTGCTGTTGGTGGATATAAGAAAACTACAGGCGAATATCCGTGGAATATCCAACCTGAAACTGTCTTTACCTCGGTGTGTGGTTTTTATGAAGACAACATCTAATGCTGGCTTTAACTTGGTTTTCCATGCAAGTCCTTCCATTACAAAAGGAACAGCGATGGTGAGCTTCTAATGGTTAGATTAATATTACCGCTATTCATGACTTTATTATGTCGGCAATATATGCTACAGAAAAATCGGCATGCATGCATCCAATTTATTTAGTCAGGCATTTCCAACATTATTTTCACATATTTTAAAACAGGAATGGACAACTGGTGGCCAACGGGCCAAACGCCATCGGATACATTTCCACAAAAACATTTATAAAACATTTTGGGGGAAGGAAACTCAGTATGGGTCTCAATTTACTGTTGCGAGGTAGAATAGTAGTTTGGTTGTGCATCAACAGTTTTCTTATGATGAGATCTTATGTTGCCCCCACCCCTATTAAAGTTGCCCATCCCTGTTTGGAATGTAATAATAATTTGAAAATCAATGCATTGGCAAGGCCCAATTTTCTTTATATATTCTTAAATTGGTAATGGCATATTTTTTTGTTTTATCTTTTTTGTACACTTTTTGGATGCTTGAGGTCAATTGAACCGTGTTTAAAGGATGTATAGTCCTAGACTTATGTTGTTGTATAGGTGGAGTTATGGGTAAATTTGCATCTATTCCTCTAAGTACACATGTGGACTGCATAAAAAAAGAAAGATTTTTGTTTCAAACCATTTAGAAATGTTGATCCCAAAGTCAGACATTGACCACGTTATTTATGGAAAGACCCTAATATAGAATATTATGACGAACATGGTAACCACGTTCTGGGAAATTTCTATTTGACATCAAGGGAATGGTCTCTTGGAAACAGCCCTTGCACATCACTGGAACCTTCCTATGAAAATGTTAGGTAATGACTTAATGAGAAGCTTAACACTAGAAAACCTGGCCTAGATGGACCCCTTTGAGCCAATGAGCAGTCATTTTGCCTTAAACATTCTAACAGTCTAATAAATACAATTCACTTATGCTATTGGAAAAATAATCCTTTGATTGTGTTTAAAAAGGTCAGAATACGTAAAAAGTATTATTTCACAATAGTTCAATAATTGCCATTGAGTAAATATGTGCATGTGACCAATAACATTTTATTTAATTTTGATTTGATTGCTCACTATCTAATTTCTCTCATCCTCCTTCCACCCTCCACTTTGTATGCTCTGAAATGTGTCAAGTCGTTCATAAAAAGCCTTCTGGCTGAAACTTTTGTCTTTTCCCAAGGGTTGTATCTGAATACCAAGGAAGAGTTGGCTCTGTAAAATCTTTGAGAATGCAGCACGCTCTAGGTGTGGCTGATCTGCTGATGGCAAAGTGATCCCCGAACTTTGAAGGTGTGGTGAAGGTGGTTTTGGCAATGAGCATCAGTGGCTGAAAGGCTTGTCGTGTCACTCACTTGTAGAGGTGTGTATGCCAATAACAATCATCTCCACATACTGCAGCCGATGTTGAAATAGACTAGAGTTATCATGTCCTTTAGGCCTATTGTTTATACAAATCTCTGCCGTCAGTAAGTCAATGTTAGCTATCTCTCTGCAGACGGTTGACTGCTGAATGATGACTGTATTTCTGGAGATAAAACTGTGTTTTATTAATAGCAAAATATGCACCTTGTAGATAAGGTAGTATTTCAGGCAGGAATTGCACTGCCTCTTGGGTAATGGGATTGTGCAAGATATGCTGAACAATATATACAGTGCCTTCAAAAAGTATTCACACCCCTTGACTTTTACCACATTTTGTTGTATTACAAAGTATGATTAAAATGTATTTAATTGTAATTTCTTATCAACAATATACACAAAATAGCCTACTCTTATAATGAAAAGCTGAAATGTCTTGATTAGATAAGCATACAACCCCCTTAGTCAATAGATGTTAGAATCACCTTTGGCAGTGATTACAGCTATGTCTTTCTGGGTAAGTCTCTAAGAGCTTTCCACACCTGGATTATGCAACATTTGCCCATTATTCTTTTCAAAATTCTTCTAGCTCTGTCAAATTGGTTGTTGATAATTGCTAGACAACCATTTTCAGGTCTTGCCATATATTTCCAAGCAGATTTAAGTCAAAACTGTAACTCAGCCACTTAGGAACATTCAATGTCGCCTTGGTAAGTAACTCCAGTGTAGATTTGGCCTTGTGTTTTAGGTTATTGTCCTGCTGAAAGGTGAATTCATCTTCCAATATCTGGTAGAAAGCAGACTGAACCAGGTTTTTGTCTTTGATTTTGCCTGTGCTTAGCTCCATTCCGTTTATTTTCATCCTGAAAAACTCCCCAGTCCTTAATGAATACAAGCATACCCATAATATGATGCAGCCACCACTATGCTTGAAAATATGGAGAGGGGTACTCAGTAATGGGTTGTATTGGATTGGCCCCAAACCTAACACTTTGTATTCAGGACAAAAAGGGAATTGCTTTCCCACATTTTTTGCAATATTACTTAGTGCCTTGTTTTGGAATATTTTTTTATTCTGTACAGGCTGTATTCTTTTCACTCTGTAAATTAGGTTAGTATTGTGGAGTAACTAGAATGTTGTTAAATCCACCCTCAATTTTCTCCTATCACAGCCATTAAACTCTGTAACTGTTTTAAAGTCAACATTGGCCTCATGGTGAAATCCCTGAGCAGTTTCCTTCCTTTCCGGCAACTGAGTTAGGAAGCACACCTTTATCTTCGTAGTGACTGGGTGTATTGATACACCATCCAAAGTGTAATTAATATATTCATGCTGAAAAAGATATTCAGTGTCTGTTTTTATTTTTACCCATCTACCAATAGGTGCCCTTCTTTGCGAGGCATTGGAAAACCTCCCCGGTCTTTGTGGTTGAATCTGTGGTTGAAATTCTCTGTTTAAGATGAGGTAGTCATTCAAAAATGTTAAATACTATTATTGCACACCAGTGGAGGCTGATGAGGGGAGGACGGCTTGTAATAATGGCTGGAATGGAGTCAATGGAATGGGATCAAACACATGGAAACACATTTGATACCATTCCACTATTCTGCTCCAGCCATTACCACAAGCCTGTTCTCCCCCATTAAGCTGCCACCGACCAGCCCATGCAACTTTTTATGTGACTTGTTAAGCAAATGTTTACTCCTGAACTTATTTAGACTTGCCATAACAAAGGGGTTGAATACTTATTGACATTTCAGCTTTCATTTTTAATTAATTTCTAAAACTTTCTAAAAACATAATTCCACTTTGACATTTTGGGGTATTGTGTGTGTAGACCAGTTTTCAATTCAGGCTGTAACACAACAAAATGTGGAAGAAGTCAAGGGTGTGAATACTTTTTGAAGGCACTGTATGTATGCCTGACACAAGTCCGGCACTGTTTCACCAGCAATACGTAGGTCACCACGTCGCTGTGTGTCTGTAGTTCCAGCTACTTTTCTACTAAGAATAAAGCCATTTTTGCATCGTATAAACTTAAGCTAGGGGTTAAAGATAGTATGCATTTCAAATAAAGTGTATGTGAGGACAACCATCGGAACAACCCTTCGAAAATTATTCAGACCTCTTGGCTTTTTCCAACATTTTGTTACATTACAGCCTTGATTTTTTAAAGATTTAAAAAAAATCATCAATCTACACACAATACCCCATAATGACAAAGCAAAAACAGGTTTTCACAAATGTTTATTTATTTAAAAAATGTAAAACTGAAATATCACATTTACATAAGTATTCAGACCCTGTACTTGTTGAAGAACCTTTGGCAGTGATTACAGCCTCGAGTCTTCTTGGATATGACGCTACAAGCTTGACACACCTCTATTTGGGGAGTTTCTCCCATTCTTCTCTGCAGATCCTCTCAAGCTCTGTCAGGTTGGATGGGGAGCATTGCTGCACAGCTATTTTCATGTCTCTCCAGAGATGTTAGATCGGGTTCAAGTCCGGGCTCTAGCTGGGCCACTCAAGGACATTCAGTGACTTGTTCTGAAGCAACTCCTGCGTTGTCTTGGCTGTGTGCTTAGGGTCGTTGTCCTGTTGGAAGCTGAACCTTCGCCCCAGTCCGAGGTCCTGAGCGCTCTGGAGCAGGTTTTTTGTCCTTCTGGAAGGTTCTCCCATCTCCACAGAGGAACTATAGAGCTCTGTGACATTCGGGTTCCTGGTCATCTCCCTGACTAAGGCCCTTCTCCCCCGATTACTCAGTTAGGCCGAGCGGCCAGCTCTAGGAAGAGTCTTGGTGGTTCCAAACTTATTCCATTTAAGAATGATGGAGACCAATGTGTTCTTGGGGACCTTCAATGCTGCAACCATTTTTTGGTACACCTCCCCAGATCTGTGCCTCAACACAATCCTGTCTTAAAGCTCTACTGACAATTCCTTTGATCTCATGACTTGGTTTTTGCTCTGACATGCACTGTCAACTGTGGGACCTTTTATATAGACAGGTGTGTGCCTTTCCAAAACATGTCCAATCAATTGAATGTACCACAGGTGGACTCCAGTCAAGTTGTAGAAACATCAAGGATGATCAATGGAAACAGGATGCACCTGAGCTCAATTTTCGAGTCTCATAGCAAAGGGTCTGAATACCTATGTAAATAAGGTATTTAAAAAATTAAAAAAATTATACATTTGCAAAAATGTCTACAAACCTGTTTTTGCTAAGGATAAAAAATCAAAAACATTTTAGAATAAGGCAACAAATTGTAACAAATTGTGGAAAAAAATCAAGGGGTCTGAATACTTTCTGAAGGCACTGTAATTGTTGATTATCACATAACTACTCTAAGATGAATTGAGGGGCTATTCAAATTGCATTTTAGTTCTTTTGGAGAACACTGCCTAAATCTAGCTGAATATGCTATGATTTGTCAAATAAGTGCATTCAAAAATGAAGGGCGCTTGATCAATTGCATTTCAATTTATGTGTAATTAGGTGAGGAAAGTTGGATGGAGGTTGGCCTATTTTTTACGTGTTTTAATGAAAATATGGAAATGTATTTTTATTTTTATTTAGAATTAACTTTCAATAACAAATCCATGCTGTATCAGACAATAGCAATTTCCTTTTGGGCAGTATGTTCTTTTCATGATAATTGCTCCCCATTCTCAATGGATGCCATTTGGCTAATGCAAATGCCATTGAGCAGAAGGGATGGCCTTCTGTTTTCAGCCCAGAAACTGAAACAGGGCCTACTACTGTTCTTCTATGTTCCTCCATATTTCCCCAGTAGTGACCCATAGGGCTGCAAGGTTTTCAAACATGCCCACTTCCATCTGTGGATCAGCAATGATAAGCGCTGAGCGTTTCCTGCTCAACCACAGAGTTGAAAGGAGGAGGATCAGGTGGACAAAGCAGTGACCCTCTGTCTGTTCAGTGTCAGTTCCCTCAACAATACTGTTGAGTTTCCTGTGACAATTACAGTAATTCATTGGGGTGAACTTGGCCATACAAGTTTTGTTTGCCAGATCAGAACTTTTTTGGAGTGCGCTGACGTCATTTGTTTGATGACGCCACATCAAGGGATTGGCATATCCTCACATCCTCTCTTTTACACCTTTAATGTCACACAGCCATAAAGGTTCACCTTCCACTGTTGTTTAGAGGCTGGGTAATGATTTAGGGAAATCAGAGGCAAACTGCTGAAGGTCTCTTTTATTTTGGGTGTGTGCCACTGCAGAGCATGCCGAGTCAGGCCTTTTCCTGTTCAAACACTCATTTAGGGCCTTCATCAAAACAGTTTCTGGGGATGCAGCTAGAGAGCTGGAGATGGACATTGAGCCTCTATCAAATGGTCAAGTATGCTGCTGGCCCTAATTGCTGTAGTCTCTCCCTCAGATGTACTCAGGTGGGAGACAGAGGGCCCCAAATCAAAATCAATGGCTGCATGTGCCAACACCAGCATTTTCTACACAACCTACATAAGCTAATGAAACTGAGGCAGGGGACAACATGGCTTATCATTCAACATAGCTTATCATTCCCTTCCTATGTAATTGGCTTGGAGGAAAAGAAAGGGAGAGAGGAAGAAAGATGGAGGGTGTCAGGAGGGGTTAAATGTAATTGCAAATGTCTTTCAAGTACACTGTTCTCCACAGACACAGGAGCTAATACTACAATCACTGTCAACTGTCAGTTGTGAAAGGAGAGAGCGGCGTCAACAATTTTGCGACAAAAGAATCCAGACCTTACTGGTTGTAGCAATCAGATTCAGTAAGCCGCTGTGGAGGAGATGTCAGGTTGAAATGCAGCACTACAAATAAATATGAAACCGCTTCTATTGAATTGCTCAACCATTTAGGGCCCGCACTCTGATTTCCCCGGTATGGGTTGGGTATCATTACGCTGTAGCTGTTGAAGGCTTTTTACTTTCACGTCATAGGCAGATGCGTTATTACCTTAGGGAGAATCCATCATGGCGGTTAAATCGGTCGTGTAATCACCGGCTTTGACTCACTTCTTATGTTGTGAAACCCCAAACAGAATGGCTCAGCATATTCAGCACGCTGTTGCCTTCTGCTTGAAGCAAATCTGACTCCATCCATCTCCCCTGTGTTGATCCAGTCAGGAAGAAGGCTTGAGGGAACAGAGATGACAGGAGGAGAAATGGGAAATAACATAGAAACTTGATGTACAGGACAGGACAGTACCTGGCCCACAGTTTTCATAGCCTGAGGGTGTGTTGAATATGACACCACACAGCTACCCTCAACTCCAAGCAGCCCCTGGCTCTTTGAAGCCGTCTGTAAATTATTCAAAACACAGCTCCCCACTCCTGGTGTTAGCTAGTGGGGAAAGGGAATGAGATTCTAGATTGATGCAGCAGCATACTGTAAACTACATACAGTAAACTCATACTTGGTAATGTGGTATATTTTCCTTGTAACTGCGGTATTTACCCTGTAACAACAACATGCTTTATCACTACAGTGGACCATAGCCCCTCTACCCCAAAACCAGGGCACTCCAGGCAACCAGAACACATGTGAGTCTCAGTCTGCGTCTCAGCAGTAAATAAGATAAGAGGGGGATGATAAACTCAGACAGCCATTAGCCCGGAAGGAAACAGATATCAAATGAGAGTCTGTGTTGTGTATTTGATGGACTCAGACATTGTCTCTCAGACTTCCTCTGTGCTATAGCAGCTTGCAGGACAGTGTGGATGGATTTAATGTAGAAGTGGGCTGAATCCTGCACATCCTTACTATCAGAGTTGGGGTCCTGCTTCCAATTCCTTTCAGTTGGATTGGACATGGATTTCCTCCCAAAGAGTTCGATGAAAATCACTTAATTGGCTGGAATTTAGCTTTACCATTCCGCTTTCAAGAAACTGCTGTGCCTGGCACACAACTTTGGTAGGCACAACAAACCACTAGTAGGCTTGAACAAACAAGACGAACTGGCACAAACAGACAGAAAACACAGGTATAAATACGCAGGGGGTAATGGGGAAGATGGGCAACACCTGGAGGGGGGTGGAGACAATCACAAAGACAGGTGAAACAGATTAGGGTATGACCATGTTGAATATATCAGCAACAACTCAATAGGACAGGTGAGTGTCTCTCCACAAGTTATTTAGTCAAAGTCATTTGACAGTCATGATAAGGAGGAAGGGAGATATAATTATAGCAATTAATAGTTACTGCTGCTGCAATCTCATTACAAGGACAAACTATACAGGAGCCTGATATCTCTGTTGGGTTCCTTTGCCTCTGTTTGCAATTTGAATAGAAGGGCGGTAATGTCTAATGACTACGTCTCTTGGGACACAGATTGCCTCGCATTGGAGTGTGACCCATGAAATGAATATTTGTGCGAGACTAGATTTGTTATGTACAGGACTGGGGCCACCATTCTTCCTGACTTCGAGACATCCCAGCACAGCAACCAGCAGAGGAGCAATTGAACAGTGGGGTGCTGAATACTGAGGGGGAGGAGAGTTGGTTGAGAATAATATGGTGGTTGTTAAGGAGTAGGAGGAGTTGGGGAGAGAGAGGGTGGAGGAGGAGAACATGGTAAAGAAGGAGAGCGTGACTGTGGATGAGGAGGAGAGTAGAGGAGAGGAGGAGAGGGATACCCAGGATTACACAAGGTTTTTAACATTTTTAGCAAAGCCCATTTGTTCTGGGTGAATGAGCTTTCCCTGCTTGAGTAAAATAGCTACATGCGGCGAAAGGTTTCACTAGTTCCCTATTGACTTAGGCTATCCCTGTAGCAGTGGGGAGCTACTGTGCATAGGAATGCCCTGCCTAAGACTTCATTGATACTGCTGTTTGCATTCCAAAATGAAGGAGCGAGTGTGTCTGATATTTTGCAGTATAACAGTATTGCTAAAGTGGTATCTTATTATATGCTCAATTAGTGGATCGTGTTAGTTGTATTTAAAGGGGCAGCGCAGTCAAATATATGATTTCCTGTTTAAAAAATATATATATTTCCACAATATGAGGTTGAAATAACACTCTGAAACACTCACTTTTAGTGTAAGATCTTTTTGAAGAAGAAAAAACACCTGGAATTTCAGCCAGTTCAAGTGGGATGGAGGTTTTGGCAAACAGCATGACATTGGCATGACCAATGACCAGTCATCTTTTATTTACATATGTATCCTCCTACTATGAATGGGTAAGCGGGGTAGGCTCTAGAGTGTAGACGATCCTATCTGCCAATCAGGACTTTGTATGTAAATATATTTAAATTCGTATCAACACGTTCCGACTGAGCATTTCAATGGCAAAAGGAGGCTCATGGAAATTATGAACAATTTATTAGGAGTTCTTTTCATGAAATAAACATACACAGTGATTTATTAGACACACAGGGATGATTTAAAAATGAAAAAGACTGCATGGGGGCTTTAAGCTGTCAGCTACATAAGGAATTCAAGTCATGACACCCATATAGCCAGACATCCCATCCTCATCCCTTTATCATTTATCTATACATGACAAGCTGATGGATATCAATATTCTCTGTGTTCCCACTGACCCACCCTGTGTATGAAAGCAGTATGAATATTTCCGATAGGGACATAAATCCTGTCTCAGCAGGTCATTAGAATGCACTGGGGCTGGCTGTCTCAGCAGGTCATTAGAATGCACTGGGGCTGGCTGTATCAGCAGGTCATTAGAATGCACTGGGGCTGGCTGTCTCAGCAGGTCATTAGAATGCACTGGGGCCTGGCTGTATCAGCAGGTCATTAGAATGCACTGGGGCGTGGCTGTCTCAAGCAGGTCATTAGAATGTGCACTGGGGCTGGCTGTCTCGCTAGGCCGCGGGCCATAGAATATGGATTGACATGTCGGCCGACCTTGAGTCACCATGGCAGGACACCCCTAAACCCTGGTCCGATAACAGCTAGTCCTCTGCTCCTGCTGCTCACGTCCAGCACAACACACTACTCTAGAAGAGGAAGTGATAACTCATGATTGAGCGGATGTGTTTCACATAAAGACAGCAACGCCACACAGCGTCACCATCAGTGTGTCACATATTGAGTGAGGCCAATCTACATGTGCATTATACACGCATAACTGTACACTAGCTGGGCTTGTTTTGTACACTGCTCAAAAAAATAAAGGAGAACACTTAAACAACACCAATGTAACTCCAAGTCACATCACACACTTCTGTGAAATCAAAACTGTCCACTTAGGAAGCAACACTGATTGACAATACATTTCACACTACCTGTGTGTGCAAATGGAATAGACAAAAGGTGGAAATTAATAGGCAATTAGTAAGACACCCCAATAAAGGAGTGCCAATCTTGGTGTTTCTCTGGCAAATGCCAAACGTCCTGCACGGTGTTGGGCTTGTAAGCACAACCCCACCTGTGGACGTCGGGCCTCTATACCACCTCATGGAGTCTGTTTCTGCACATTTGAGCAGACACAATGCACATTTGTGGCTGCTGGAGGTGCATTTTGCAGGGCTCTGGCAGTGCTCCTCCTGCTCCTCCTTGCACCAAAGGCGGAGGTAGCGGTCCTGCCTGCTGGGTTGTTGCCCTCCTACGGCCTCCTCCACGTCTCCTGATGTACTGGCCTGTCTCCTGGTAGCGCCTCATGCTCTGGACACTACGCTGACAGACACAGCAAACCTTCTTGCCACAGCTCGCATTGATGTGCCATCTGGATGAGCTGCACTACTGAGCCACTTGTGGTGGGTTGTAGACTCCGTTTCATGCTACACTAGAGTGGAAGCATCGCCAGCATTCAAAGTGACCAAAACATCAGCGCAGGAAGCATAGGAACTGAGAAGTGGTCTGTGGTCACCACCTGCAGAACCACTCCTTTATTGGGGGTGTCTTGCTAATTGCCTATAATTTCCACCTTTTGTCTATTCCATTTGCACAACAGCATGGGAAATTTATTGTCAATCAGTGTTGCTTCCTAAGTGGACAGTTTGATTTCACAGAAGTGTGATTGACTTGGAGTTACATTGTGTTGTTTAAGTGTTCCCTTTATGAGCAGTGTATTTAGTAGTTAGCCTATTTAGTTTGAGTGTGAGAGAGTGAATGACAGTGCTTGTTGCTATTTTTATGCTGCCGTCTGCCCAGCCCTTATGAGTAACTTGGATGTGTTAATAGTTCATGTTGATGCACAGAGGGAGCGAGAGTGGAGAGAGAGAGAAAGCAGCCAGTTTATCAGTCTCACTGCCCGCGTGGCACTCCGCACCAGAAAGACGTCTGTTGTCAATGGCGATGACGGTGATAACAGCAGTGAAGCGGTCCATGTTTGGACAAAGTGGATGATGCGATGTCATCCTAACAGTGTTTCAAGGGGGACCATTCTCCACTGTAGGTACACATTAAATGAGAGGATGAGAGAGAGAGACAGAAAGAGTGAGAGGGAGAGAAAGAGAAAGAGAGATTGAGATAAGGAGCCCTCTCAATGCTCTACCAGCCAATAGCACATCTCTCAGTGAGGTACTGTTGTTCACGTAGACTCCAGTCAAGTATCCATGTCGCATTCAGGCTCCAGTTCCGGGTTTTGTGCGTCACCGGGCTGTGTGAACAGGCAGTGAGAGTGCCTGCCGTGTTGTACTGTGCTGCAGTAGAGGATTGTGTCGAGATTAGAAGTAGTCTCACTGGAGAGCAGAGCATCTTGCTGTCCGTTTCCCCTTTTTTTGCCATCCTCTTCAGAGGGTTCGGATAAAAGAAAAAGAAAAGAAGAGAAAAAAGGAAGAGGAGGAAGGAAATAGAAAAGAGAGAGCTGACATCAGTGAGACTGGTTCAGAGTGAGAGTGAGGCATCTCTCACACACATGACTGTGTGATCCTCTGCTGTCATCGTGTGAAAGACAAGCCCATGCTCTCTGATGTCTCCTGCCTCTGGACACCTTGCCAGGTAAGTTCTCTCTCTTCTCTTCTCCCTTCTCCTCTGATAAAACGGATAGAAGAGTGGAGTTTAGGTCTTTTTCCTGATGAGGTCGAAAGATACATCTCGTCTGTGATGTTCTGGTGGTATTGTTGTGATGTTGGCGTTGTGTTAATGCAAAGGTGGCGTGATGATTAAACAGGTTCAGGTTGGAAGTAGCAGCCGCTTGCTTCAGCTTTTGGCAGAAGACGAGGCAGGCGTGATCATTTCGAGAGATGGCTAAGCCATATGTAGCCTACAGTTCTATGTACAGTTAGCAATACAGTTAGCTTAACCACGGGGCTCCCTTCAACAGACCAGTAATCCTACCACAGATCTCTGCAATATCTCATATCTGTGTGTAGCACATTTTAGTTGTTGTCCTTGAGCACACTCAGAATGAGTTGGATTGTATTTGCTTCCGTTTTTTTATCCTCATATCATACCCACCACATCCTCATGCAGTATTTTGGCAGTGGTTGAGACAGGAATGATAAAATGCAGTGACAAGAGAACAGGATTTGCCTGATAACGAACTGATTCTGGGGTGCAGTCAATTAAAATAGCTAAATAGTATTTTTCTGTGGGGGAAACCCAAGTATTCTCAGTAGACTAATGCTCAGACGCTGATGACGAAGAGACTCTGTGACAGTGCTGGTTAGGGGGCATTTTAATTCACAAAGTAGGCAATATCTCTCACTGATTTCTATGTGTGTGGGCGGATGTTGCCTGTGTGTGTTTCAGTAAAGTGCGGGTGGGTGGTTTGAGGTTGCGTAAGTGGATTTCTCTATGATTGTGTGTGTGCCTGCGTGTGTGTGTTAACAGTAACAGTATACTGCCACTCCATCATGTGTGGGGAGATGTGCTCTTTCTGGGTCCTGCTGGCATTCTGAGGATTTATAAGGTCCGGCTCACAGTAAATTACACCTCTCGAGCACTGAGCCATTGCAGCTGGGTACCATACAATTCATACAGTACATGGAGCCTACAGAACACTGCTGCAGTGCAGAGCCTCTCACCCTGGTCAGGGCTCCTGTGCACGTGCTTTTAAAACACTGATCGGTATGCTTGGAGCTCTAAAGTCAAACGCATGAGAGTTTTCCCTTGAACACTGGCCTAAGGTCAGTGTCACATTTTTCCTACCTGATGGTTAAGGTTAAGATTTAGTGCAGTAGGGAGATCCTAGATCTGTGCCTGGACCAGTGGTCCTCTCCCTGGAGTAGAGTTGCGAAATTCCGGAAACTTTCAACGCATTTACAGGTTTTCCAGAAAACCTGGATGGAGGATTACGGATTTCCTGTTTATTCCATGCTGATTCAGGTAATCCTCCAACTGGGATTTTCGGGAAAACTAAGGAATTTATTGAACATTTCCGGATGTTTTCAAACCCTACCCCAGGGAGAGGACCACCTCTCCAGGCACAGATCTAGGATCTCCCTACTGCACTAAATTCTACTGAATAGCTGCCACATTCCCTCGAGGCTAGGGGCCTCCACTTGTTGTGGGCTAAAGCTGTGTGTGCGTGTGTGTTTTACAAGGATAGTAAAACAACAACATTCGGAAAAGTGGGGACATTTAGCCGGTCCCCACATGGAAAAGGCTATTTTAGGCTTAGGGGTTAGGTCTCCTCCCTCCTTAATCCTCCACCCCCTTCCCCTCCCTCCTCCCTCTCTGCGGACAACTTTGTTAACCACTTTGAAAAGAAGGTTGACGACATCTGCTACTCATTCACTCAGCTTATTGAGACCACTGGTCTCACTCACACAAAACTACCCTACGCCTTGACCTCTTTCTCCCCTCTCTCTCCAGATGAAATCCTGTGACTGGCTGCCTGACAGGTCTGGCTGCCTGACAACCTGCCCGCTCGACCCCATCTCCTCCTCCCTTCTCCAGACCATCTCTGGAGACCTTTTCCCATTCCTCAGTTCCCTCCTCAATTCATCCCTGACCACTGGCTGCGTCCCCTCTGACTTCAAAATGGCCCGAGTCGCTTCTCTCCTGAAGAAACCAACACTCGACTAATCTGATGTCAAAAACTATAGACCTGTATCCCTTCTTTCTTTTCTTTCCAAAACACTTTGGAAAGATAAGATAACTCTCTCGTTATCTCTCTCAGAACAATCTTCTTGACCCTAACCAGTCAGGCTTCAAGACGGGTCAATCAACTGAGAATGCTCTTCTTTCTGTTACGGAGGCTCTTCGCACAGCCAAAGAAGAGAATGCTCTTCTTTCTGTTACGGAGGCTCTTCGCACGGCCAAAGCTGACTCTCTCTCCTCTGTTCTCCTAGATCTATCCGCTGCCTCTGACACGTGAACCATCAGATTCTCCTCTCCACCCTCTCAGGGCTGGACGTCTCAGGCTCTGCACACTCTTGGATTGCATCCTACCTGGCAGGCCACTCCTACCAGGTGACATGGGGAGGATCTGTGTCTGCACCACGTCCTCTCACTTCTGGTGTTCTTCAGAGCTCGGTTCTAGGCCCTCTCAATACATCAAGTCACTCGGCTCCATCCTATCCTCACATAGTCTCTCCTACCATTGCTATGGGGATGACACTCAACTACTTTTCTCCTCCCCCCCCTTCTGACAATCAGGTGGCGACACACACCTCTGGGTGTCTGGCAGATATCTCAACTTGGATGTCGGCCCACTACCTCAAGCTCAAGTTTGACAAAACAGAGCTGCTCTTCCTCCCGGGGAAGGCCTGTTCGCTCAAAGACCTCTCCATCACGGTTGACTCCTAAGTGTTTCCCTCCCAGAGTGCAAAGAACCTTGTCGTGACCCTGGACAAATCAAATCAAATGTTATTTGTCACATGCGCCGAATACAACAGGTTTAGACCTGACAGTAAAATGCTTACTTACAAGCCCTTCACCAACAATGCACATGTAAGAAAATACCTACAAAAAAACAGTATGAGATAAGAAAAATAGTCTGGGTAGCCATTTGATTAGCTGTTCAGGAGCTTAGCTGTTCAGGACAACACCCTGTCGTTCTCTGCAAACATCAGAGCAATAACCCCCCCCCCCGTCTAGCTCTGATTCTACTGACACCTACATTATTGAGGAAGAATGTACTTTCTATGCCTGTGATATGTAGTTGTCCCACTTAGCTATCTTAAGATAGGGGTTTGGGATTAGGGTTAGGTTTAAGGTTGGGTTAGGTTAAGGGTTAGGATTAGGTTTAGGGTTAGGGAAAATAGGATTTTGAATGGGAATCAATCGTGTGTGTGTGTGTGTGTGTTGTGCATGCCATGCGCATGACACTAGACTAGACTTTAGGTACTAGCTAACTCATAAACAAGTGACATATGGCCATCGTGCTGCATGCCAAGGCTGTTTCTCCGGTCTGAATTTCCATCCTTGTTAGTTTCCCTAATGCACTGCAGTCCCTGATGGATTTAGATGCAGGCAGTCGGCCGAGAGGATGGAGCTCAGTCAGTCCACAGGCGGATCAATCATTTTTAACCGGAATCTTGGGGGCTGTATGTGAGCGTGTGTGTGTGTGTGTGTGTGTGTGTGTGTGTGTGCGCTGTCACCTGGCTATTCGTCCTCTCTACCTGAGCTGGAGGCTGCACATATGAATATTAATCAGGTTCACTATATCACCTTATGGATTGTCTGTCAGAAAATCTCTATTGAAGTTGTCCCTTTCAATGGCCTGTCAGGATAAACCTGAGCATTTTAGGGTGACACATACGCCTGTTGAAATAGAAAATAGAAAATTTTTAGAGAAGACAGACGACTTGAGTGCCGTTTGTGGATTTGAATCTGTAAACAGCGTGTTTCCATATTGCGTTACTTGGAATTGATTGATGTGGTTGAGAGGGATCATTTATTTGAGCCCTCGGCTACGAGAAATGTGTGTGTTGAACCACACATGACCATGAACGTGTGTGCTCTTCCTTATTTCTCATGTGGAAACGTGAATGCCTTCCAGACATAAACTACTGTACTAGGCTATGGCACTGTGAACATTGAGAAATGCCCCCGTTCCCTTATATAGTACTCCCACTACATTACATGGACATGTACTGTACGCTTGTGCACACACACTTACACATCAATACGCACAAAAAAATATACACTACCGTTCAAAAGTTTGGGGTCACTTAGAAATGTCCTTGTTTTTGAAAGAAAAACAGCGAGAAATTGCCAAGAAACTGAAGATCTCGTACAACGCTGTGTACTACTCCCTTCACAGAACAACGCAAACTGGCTCTAACCAATTTCTCGCATGGAATAGCCTTCATTTTTCAGAACAAGAATAGACTGACGAGTTTCAGGGCATTTTGAGCCTGTAATCAAACCCACAAAGGCTGATGCTCCAGATACTCAACTAGTCTAAAGAAGACCAGTTTTGTTGCTTCTTTAATCGGAACAACAGTTTTCAGCTGTGCTGACATAATTGCAAAAGGGTTTTCTAATGATCAATTAGCCTTTTAAAATGATGAACTTGGATTAGCTAACACAACGTGCCATTGGAACACAGGAGTGATGGCTGCTGATAATGTGCCTCTGTATGCCTATGTAGATATTCCATAAAAAAATTGGGCATTTACAGCTACAATAGTCAGTTACAACATTAACAATGTCTAGACTGTATTTCTGATCAATTTGGTGTTATTTTAATGGACAAAAAATTTGCTTTTCTTTCAAAAACAAGGGCATTTCTAAGTGACCCCAAACTTTTGAACTGTAGTGCATATTTTTAGTGTTTTGTTCACTGACTTCAGATATTATTGATGCTGAGCTACAATTGTGGTTGACAGTTCTGGGGAAGTAATGTAAGCAGCCGACTGAAAATAGTACATAAGCAAAGAAAATACCTAAAATAAAAATGCTGAGATCACACTGACAACAATTCATTGACTATATGTATATATTATCACCATTATTGACACTGTTTAGGGTAATTCATATGTATCCCATACCATAACATAATTGCTCATTGAATTGGTCCATTTCAGTGGAGGGGCCATTAGACATTTGATCATTGTTAGGATCAAAGAATGAAGCTTCATCGGTGACGTGACTAAAAAGTCCCCACTCGCATAATTTCACACTTGGTTTGGCAGGTGCCTGGATTACAGATGGTTCAGTAGTTATTAAATGTATTGAATTATCTCTGTTTGCATTGCTTCCCTCATTCAGTCATGCTGCTGTCTGTGCTGTGGGATGGGAGAGGAGAAGGATGACCGTGTTTGCTGAGTCGACCTGAAGGTTCTCGTGTTGATTTGCACAGTTTAATGAGCCAGATTGTCACAGTTCAACTGGCCTCATCCATTGGACTGATGAGACACACAAACACACGCATGCATGCGTGCACACACACACTGGACTCATCCAGTTGACTACTCAACAAGCTGCAAATACCCTAGGGGACGTAAAGTCATAATTTATGGACAATATGCCTGATTAGCATAAGCATTACTGTAAACTGTACTATTTATATGTACATACTGCACACCAACACTCAGGAAAACATGTTGGCCAAGGCTTTGAATAACATTACAATCAACGGGGCGTGTGAATGGTTAGATATGAATTACTAGCAATGTGAGCTGTTATTATTTGGATGCTGATGGCTGTCAGATTATGGGTAGTCTTCTGGGATAATGGTTTTGACTCCAATCAGTGTCCAGTTGACTCCATCTGTGACGAACACACAAAGGCACACATGCGCTGCCAGACAGCATCGATGAGGTTCTGAATACACTCCTTCTTTAGTGCAGCACTCATTCCTGATGGGGATGGCAAACCTCAATTCAGCCCAAAAGGAAAAGAGGGAAAGAAAACCCTATCTTGTCTTGCCTTAACATCTCTGTACTGCAACCTGTGACCATGCCAGACCTCATCTCCATCCACAACAGTGGCGGTCAGTGCCGTTTAAGATGAGGGAGGACCATTTTATTTTAATGAGCATGGCCTTATTTCTATTACAGCATATTGGATGACTTTCATTCATATTCCATTCACCCAGTGAATTGAATATGCGATAGGTTCAGGCTACTACATGATACTCTAATTTTCCCTATACCCATCATGAGGTTGCTACAACCTTGGCTATGAATAAAAGTTTACAATGTAGGTGCACACAGGTCAAGAGACAAATTTGAGGTGACAGACAGTGACACATGGATAGACAGTGACATTCAATACCGCCTTGCACATTCTTGCCTGCATCTTGCTGATATAGGGTGTAATCATTAGTCCAACAGTTGCAAATTAGAGTTTCTATTGGCAAAAAATCAGGTATGTTTATCCTTGTTTTGTTCCGTTTGCTTCCATTTAAGAAACGTTTTTTAACAGAATCGGCGGAATGAATACATCCCTGATCGCGTAAATACAGTTCACTTTCATAGCAGCCACGTTGTATTCCTTCGATTGTGGACTTCAAGCACAACACATCAGCTGTATGTGACCAGGCAAAAAACCTTTCCATACCAAACCGCTACACACAGCCTACATCGTTGTCACCATATTAGCTCAAGTAACGTCATAGTCAACATAGCTAATAGAACTAGCGCGTTAGTAAACCCTCTACAATCATGCAGTAACATTACAGTGTACAGTCAGTAAGCAGGTACACCGGTGGCTCCGGGTGGCAAAAAATTCATAAAACCAAAAGCTTACCTTGACATGGAAGAATTCCAGTGTTGTGTTGGAAAGTCATAGCCAGCTAATTAACATATCATCCCTCTGTTTGAGCACGGTGTTTCAGTAGGGTAAACTAGCTAGCTGCATTTGCTAGCTAAGTAAATGAAAGGGAAAGTGACATTTTTTTTCAATCTCTCTATTTCTCTCTTGCTTCTCCTGAATTTTGGGAGAAAATAATTTCTTAAACTGTTCAACTTTTGTCTTTCTCTCTCTTTGAGTCAACTACTTACAACATTTTATACACTGCAGTGCTAGCTAGCTGTAGTTTATGCTTTCAGTACAAGATTAATTCTCTGATCCTTTGATTAGGTGGACAAAATGTCAGTTACTGCTGCAAGAGCTCTGATAGGTTGGAGGACGTCTTCCGGAAGTTGTCACAATTAGTGTGTAAGTCTATAGAAGGGAGTGAAAACCATGAACCTCCTAGGTTTTGTTATTGAAGTCAATGTACCCAGAGAAGGATGGAAGCTAGCTGTCATCCGGCTACACCATGGTGCTACCCTACATAGTGCTGTTGAGGCTACTGTAGACCTTCTTTGCAAAATAGTGTTTTAGTCAAATATTTGGTGACGTGATTATATTTAGTATAATTTTATCTAAAAAGGATAACTTGTTAAATGTTAAAAAAAAAAAAAAAATATGAAATTAACTGAGGAGGATGGTCCTCCCCTCCCTCCTCTGATAAGCCTCCATTGATCCACAAGTAGCTTAGTACTCCAAGGGCCACCTACCAAAGTGACCCAAAAAACGGAACTACATTTCAGCAACACTATGTAGATGTTAAGAACATGAATAAGACATGTGACTTATGACACAATTCAGCTACATTGACCACTTTCCCAAGAAGTTACATAAAAACTTAGAGGGGATGAAATCTTAGTCTACTTCTCTGCTATGTAAATTTGAAATCAGAACATAAATAACTTCTACCAATCAAGAGGTACAGCTGTTTTCGTAACCGCATCAACTACACTTTCTGAGCATGTTGACTGACATGTTGACCACTTTCCCAACAGCTTGGACAAAAAAACGTACTGTTTGAAATCTTGGTCTACTTTTGTTTTTCAAATCTAAACTCAGAACATAAATATCTTCTACCAAAAAAATCTAGTACTCGAGAAGCACTTACGATTATGCCACACAGCTCACCCAACCCACTAAACTAACCCACGCATTAACCCAACTACAATGGTGACCCCACTTACTATAGCTAACCCATGGCCTACCTATCTAAAACATTCACTATTACTACTACAATGTACTGCTACTAGAACTTCTGGTCTATCAACAATTGATAAAACATTCAATTCATTTACTACACAAGCCTCAATTTTTCAACAATAACACATTTCGAAACTTCCACTAGATGCGCCATCATATTTCTCTCCCCAAATAATAGACCAAAATGCCTTCCACTAACATAAACATTAAGGATGTAACAATTCACTGATACACATGTGTCCTCTACTTCAGTGTCAAACTGCATGTAACTGTGTTGACCGTCATTAATCTACAAGTCATTTTGCATTCCATTGCCGAACAACCCCCAGGCAATATCAGTAGCATAGTCCACCCACCTGCGGCCTGTTCCTGATATGCACATCTGCGCAGCACCTTCAGCATTAAATGCTAAAATGACTTGAGTGATATTAGGCTTTATTGGTTGAGTGACAACCTAAGTAATTTGCTAGGTTTTTGTTATCTATGCGCTGTTGAAAATTGTTTTACCAGAATAAAAGTAAGCTACCGGAGACACACCGCTCATCTGGCTATACCCACGGAAGGGGGCTTACAATAGATGTGATTGAGTTCAGGATGACCGGCAGCAATAGTTTTGGTCGTTTTGCTTCAAACAATCAGTTTAAAGCAAAAGTGTACAACACTTTATGAACACCTGCTCTTTCCATGCCAGAGACCGACCAGGTGATTCCAGATGAACACTATGATCCCTTATTGATGTCACCTATTACATTCACTTAAATCCGTGTAGATGAAGGGGAGGAGACAGGTTAGAGAATGATTTTTAAGCCTTGAGACACGGATTGTGTGTGTGTGCCATTCAGAGGGTGAATGGGCAAGACAAAATATTTAAGTGCCTTTGAACGGGGTATGGTAGTAGATGTCAGGCCACCGTTTTGAGTGTGTCAAGAATTGCTGTTGGGTTTTTCACTCTCAACAGTTTCCCGTGTGTATCAAGAATAGTGCACCACCCAAAGGACATCCAGCCAACCTGGCATAACTGTGGGAAGCATTGGAGTCAACATGGGCCAACATTCCTGTGGAACGTGTTGGTCAATTTCAGATGATCATTTCTATATAATTATCAAACTTATACATTGGTAGTAGAAGGGAAACACAAACTCTTTGTTTAAGTATTAAAATTCTCCTTTAGTAATGCAATTCTAGACAGAAGTTGGTACAGAGTACAGTATATGATAGCTCTCCCCAGGTTCTGCGAGGTGTCTAAGACATCCTGCAGCTTATATAGGTTCATAACATTTCACAATAGATAAGTCTAAGCATCTTCTGCCAGGTGGCGGTTTCCATCAGTCCTGCGGTGGCCTTGTGTTCTCATAAAACCAGTCATATTCTCAGAACCTCAGACAGTCACAGTGGGACCCAGACAGGAGGAATATGAGCGTAGGCGATTTCCACCTTCTGATAGTGTCTGCAGGGCATATCACTCAAAACAGATGTTAACACACACACAGATGTCTCCTGAGAGGAGACCTTACAGTTTATCATAACACAATTTATTAACCCTTTAAAATGGTATGAGGCCTTGGTTTAACCCCTTCATTCCCCCCTTTGAGGCTACAAGGGCCTCAACAAAAGCGACTCAAGCATAATGGTTATAAGAATTCATCCATAAAAGGTGCATTAGGCTGCAAGTAATCCTCAGGAGATTGAGGATAGATATAAGGGTCTGGGTGATGGTTGGGACGTCTTCTGGCAGTGTGATAGGTGGTGCCACCCCTGATGCTCCTGGACCTTCACCGCTGTAGGTGTTGCTGCGATGACCTGGTATGGGCCCATCCTTCTGGGGTGGTTCCATGTTCTCTTGTGGACCTTCAGCTTGATCCATTCTCCAACGTCAACAGGTAGGCTGTCTGGGACATCCTGCTCTGGAACTTCCTGGGCTTTCCTGTATTGGGAATACAAAGACATAACAGCATGGTTTAGTTCCTTCATATATTTGCTCAAATCATCATCCAGTGCAGTCAGGTCAGCCAGTTTTGGAGCCATTGGTCTGTGTAAAGGAACATTCATTGGACGGCCAGTTAAGAGCTCATGTGGGCTAAGCCCTGTTCCATGGTTTATACTATTGCACATTTTCATCAGGACTAAGGGAAGACACTCTACCCATGACTTCCCTGTGGAGTGGCATGCTTTTGCAAGCTCCACTTTTATGGTTTGATTAGCCCTCTCAGTAATCCCATTACTTTGMGGGTGGTAGATACAGACTTATGATCTATCCCCAATTCGGCAGCCACCTGTGCAACCACATCTCCTGTCAAATGGGTGCCATTGTCTGTGGAGAGAACTTCCAGTATACCAAATCTAGGGATGATTTTCCTTACTTGAAGTTTTGCTACCGTTTTGGCATCACAGTGCACGGTTGGAAATGCTTCGACCCACCTGGTAAAACGGTCAATTATTACCAGGCAGTACCTCTTTCTTTCCTTTCATTCAGCCATGTCTATGAAATCCATAGCTGAATGGGCCGGCCCATAGCTGAATGGGCCGGCCAGGTGGTACCCTTACCAATGTTGTATTGCATGCATGTAGTACATTTATACACATGTGTTTTGCAAATTTCAATCAGATTTGGACAAAACCTGGTGTCAGATATTAGTCTAACCATCTCCCCCCTTGGTGCTTTGCCCACTCTGTGGGCCAGGCGACACACAGAGGAGACGAGAGGTAAGGGCATAGCAGGTTTGCCAGAGAGGGACTGCCTCCACAGGCCATCAGGGACCCTAGAGCAACTTCTAGACTCCCACAAAGGGTGATTAAGTGCATCCGCAGCCTGGTGTTGGTCAAGATCAGTGATTTCAGACATACACAGGGTAGTAAGCATAACGGCATGAGTATGGCAGCGAGAAGCAGCATTCTTAGCAGCAGCATCAGCAGCAGCATTACCGAAACGAATGCTATCAGTGTTGCCTGTGTGGGCACGGACCTTGAGAATAGCCAACTCAGCCGGAAGCAACATGGCCTCCAGCAGGACTTCAATCTGTAAGAGGTTTTTAATTGGAGTACCGGATGCGTTAACAAAATCCCTGCCTTTCCAAACCCATACCCAAGATAGGCAAACACCATTGGCGTATGCAGAGTCAGAATAAATGTTAACCTTCAAACCTCTACCTAATATACAGTACATGCTTCAAGGGCCAGGAGCTCAGCTTGTTGTGCTGAGCAATGTTCAGGCAAGGGCTGTTCAATCAACAATGACCTATCCAGTGAGACTATACCAAACCCTGCATGTTTCCTACCAGTCTCCCTATCAATAAAGGCAGAGCCGTCAACAAGAGTGTAACATCAGGGAGTACGAGCGGTTCATCATAGAGGTCAGGCCTGGCTTTAGAATCACGTTGGACTTGATCATAACAGTGGTGAGGTTCTCCATCTACCAGAGACACGTGCAGTTATGCTGGGTTAACAACACAGCATCGTTGAATCGTAAGGTGAGGCTGTGTCAGAAGGCATTCATACCCAGCAAGCCCTGCAGCCGTTGATGAGGGCATATGTTTCTCATATGGCCTGCCACACCGCAGTACCAGCACACCAGCGGTTGTCTCTGTATGGGTAGGTATGGTTGTGGGTTCCCATATGGTTGAGGAGGGAACTGAATAGCAGGTGCTTGGGTAAACTGTGGAGCAGGTGGTAGAGGAGGCTGCTGCTGCAGGGCAGCTGGGGTTACAGCCACATTTAGATTGTTGGTTTTTCCTTTGTCCAGTTGGGCTAGTCGGGCTTTCTTGAGTTGTGTGTCAAGGCCAGTCTTCCTTGCTTTTTCTTCAGTCTTCATTTTTTTCCCAGGCTCTGCAGTGATGCGGGGCAATTGTTTCGCTGCTGTGTCCAAGACCCCAAAACTCCATGGTTTGTAATCATAGTACGGTTGTCCCATACCTGAGGTCTTTATCACCGGAGGGTAAGTTCCCACGGGACGGTCATCTTCACCTGGCTGTGTCTAAATCCATTCAGTCCGTTTCATCGCCAGTCTCTGTGATGTTGGGGGCTGTATGTTTTTAAATTCACCCTGTAATAGTGCTACCTCACTTTGCACCATGTTTGATAAGCGCCTTAGTTCTGCCCTCGAGCGATCCAGCTGTGGCTGCATACTCTGTGAACCGGCAGCACGTGCATGAGAGTCCTTCAGACTATCGGGAAACTCGCCTTCTTCTTCACTTTCAGCTCCACTTTCGTCTTATCTCCTCTTCTCTTCTCTTCCTTTGTTTCCACTTATCCTTTTGTCTCTGTCTTCATCATCGCAATGTCGTCTGATTTTGTCAACAGCTTCATCCATTTCTCTCTGCACCTTCTTTTCTTGAGCTGCCATGAGGTCCTTTGCCATGGTAACTCTAGGGTGGAGAGGTGTTGATTGTGTCCTGGCATCATTTCATATATATCCTAGTTCTTGATACATCTTACCCAGTGGTGGGGACGAGACCAAGCACCTGGAGCTACTAGTTTGTTTGGGAGTAGTGGATAAATTCCTTTAAACATATCTCAGTAGGGAGGGGGTGGTGAAGCATATTGTGGAGCGCTGAATTCTAGAGGGAACTTCTCAGCCTTGAGAGAGCCAGGGTCTTTAATCTTTGTCAATTCCTTTTTCAAATAGGTAGCTTTCTGTTGAGTCCAGAACAGGTTACACTCAGTTTTTAACATCGACAAAGCAGTCACAGAAAACAGGGTGGATTTTTTATTTTCCTTGGTCTTATTTTCCTGTCTTCTTTTCACGATATTCTGTACATGTTGATACTTGGTTTTATTAAACGACCCGTACTTAGGTGTCCTTAGTCTAATCATGCATTTCTTGAAAACCCAGGTTAAGTCTTTTCCCATAGTGGGGTATTTTCCTACGAAGAACTGTAGAGGGGTGGCGGGTTTCATAGCGACTGGTCCCTCAGGTAACTCTGAGCTCCCGTCTGCCATATCTCAAAATGTTTTATTTTTAATTAGGCTCTGTGTAATGTGAATACAGATAAATGAATGCAGAATAACCCTATATGTGTATAGTCTATCCCTTAACTCACATATGTTTATTTAAAGCAGGGTGATAAGTAAATGATAACTGAATACCATGTAATGTATGGGTGGCGTAAAATAATTGTCCTCTATGGAGCAACCACGGAACAGTAAAGGACTCAAGATGATTTATAAATGGTAGAAACTTTGGTGTAACCTCCACAACAACCCTGGTATCTCTGTGATAATCTTCTCCTTCCAAGGGAGAAACTATTACTTTATTTTTTTAAATGTCGTGGGTCAGTAACACACGGGGAGGTGTATTCCCTAATACAGCAATGGTGTATGCTTTAAGGTTTATCCCCCCACAGGCAACCCTTCGAACGTCTGATCCAAAAGTCCACTCCGCTAATTCAAATACACAGGCTTTATATTGTCCATAACTAACTCCTGATTTAACATCCCACCACCCAGTCATACCACACAGAAGACATGATACATAGAACAATTACAGAATAGCTTATCAGAAAAATATTCACAACAATCAGCGTTTTATACTTGGAATTAATGCCCTAAGTCCTATCACCAAGTCTCATCAAACACAAACAATTATCGGCAGTTTATACTTTGAATTTATGCCCTAAGTCCTATCACCAAGTCTGATCAAACACAAAAAAATGATCAGCAGTTTATACTTGGAATTTATGCCCTAAGTCCTATCACCAAGTCTCATAATCATAAACATTTAACCCAGGAATTTGTAACCTATTTCCACCTAGGTGGTCTGTGCTTCCACCCACGGTACCCACGGTAATTATTCCACAATTACAGAGAAATTTAGGTGTGTATAAATGTAACAGTGAGGCGCCACTTACTTGCCAGAATGAGTCATTAACCACAACGTGCTATAGCAAATTATAGCTATAGCGTCTGCTTACCTTATAATTTTGTAGCTCTTGCACGTGGATCAATGGTCAGTCCAGCGAAGTGGTCACTCGCTCCTGGCAAGCTCGCCAAAGTGTTGGTCAATTTCTTCAACAGATAATCAGTTCTATATAATTATCAAACGTATATATTGGTAGTACAAAGGAAACAGACTCTTTGTTTAAGTATTAAAATGATCATTTAGTAATACAATTGTAGGCAGAAGTTGGTACAGAGTATAGTATATGATAGCTCTCCCCAGGTTCTGCGAGGTGTCTAAGACATCCTGCAGCTTATATAGGTATAGGTTCATAACAAGGTGACATTTCACAATAGATAAGTCTAACCATCTTCTGCCAGGTGGCGGTTTCCACCTGCGGTGGTCTTGTGTTCTCAGAAAACCAGTCATATTCTCAGAACCTCAGACAGTCACAGTGGGACCCAGACAGGAGGAATATGAGCTTAGGCGGTTTCCGCCTTCTGATAGTGTCTGCAGGGCATATCACTCAAAACAGGTGTTAAAACTTCTTATGGCTGCAAGCCCGGTGTCGGTACACATATGACAACAGCCAGTCCAAGTGCAGGGCGCCAAATTCAAAATATATATTTTTGAAATATTTAACTTTCACACATTAACAAGTCCAATACAGCAAATGAAAGATAAAGATCTTGTGAATCCAGCCAACATGTCAGATTTTTTAAATGTTTTACTGCGAAAACACCACGTATATTTATGTTAGCTCACCACCAAATACAAAAAAGCACCGACATTTCTTTCACAGCACAGGTAGCTTGCACAAAACCGACCAAATAGAGATAGAATTAGTCACTAACCAAGAAACAACTTCATCAGATGACAGTCTTATAACATGTTATACAATAAATCTGTTTTGTTCGAAAAATGTGCATATTTCAGGTATAAATCATAGTTTTACATTGCAGCTGCAATCACAAATATCACCGAAGCAGCTAGAACAATTACAGAGACCAAATTGAAATACCTAAATACTCATCATAAAACATTTATGAAAAATACATGGTGTACAGCAAATGAAAGACAAACATCTTGTGAATCCAGCCAATATTTCCGATTCTTTAAGTGTTTTACAGCGAAAACACAATATAGCATTATATTAGCTTACTACAATAGCCAACCACACAACAGCATTGATTCAAGGCAACAGTAGCGATAGCGACAAAACCAGCAAAAGATATTAATTATTTCACTAACCTTCATAAACTTCATCAGATGACAGTCCTATAACATCATATTACACAATACATATATGGTTTGTTCGAAAATGTGCATATTTAGAGCTGAAATCCGTGGTTATACATTGTAAAAACGTAGCAAATATTTTCCAGAATCTCCGGATATATTTCTGACACTCACCTATTCTGACCAAATAACTAATCATAAACGTTACTAAAAAATACTTGTTGTACAGCAAATGATAGATACACTAGTTCTGCAATCGCCGTGTTAGAATTCTAAAAATAACTTTAGTATGACATGCAGCTTACGTTATAGCGAGAGAGCGCCCAAAATCTGGGCGGAAACTAATAGTAAACATTTTCGACAGAAATATGAAATAACATCATAAATGGGTCCTACTTTTGTTGAGCTTCCATCAGAATCTTGCACAAGGGGTCCTTTGTCCAGAACAATCGTTGTTTGGTTTTAGAATGTCCTTTTTCCCTCTCGAATTAGCAAGCAAAACTTGCCAAGTGGCGCGAAGCTGTCCATCGTGAACAAACGCAGAGAACGGAACACGCCAAAACTCCCSAAAAAATMTCAATAATCTGATTAAACTATATTGAAAAAACATACTTTACGATGATATTGTCACATTTATCAAATAAAATCAAAGCCGGAGATATTAGCCGTCTATAACAAAAGCTTTTCAGAAGCCAATGCTGATGTACTTCCTGCGCCTTCCTGAACAAAGGAAATTGGGGTCCTGTCATTCCAAGACCTCTCTTTTGAKCATAGAAATAGCTATACACTCCATTTCARCTCTCACAGCCTATTGACATCTAGTGYAAGGCGTATGAAGTGCATGTATACTAATAGATTTCAAGCAAATGATTAGGGAGGCCCTGGAACYGAGCCTCGATTTCAGATTTTTCACTTTCTGACAGGAAGTTTGCTGCAAAATGAGTTCTGTTTTACTCACAGATATAATTCAAACGGTTTTAGAAACTTGAGAGTGTTTTCTATCCAATAGTAATAATAATATGCATATTGTACGAGCAAGAATTGAGTACGAGGCCGTTTGAAATGGGCACCTTTCATCCAAGCTACTCAATACTGCCCCTGCAGCCATAAAAAGTTAAAACCTTTTATGGCTGCAATCCCGCTACCGGGATCGATATGACAACAGCGAGTGAAAGTGCAGGGCGCCAAATTCAAAAAGCAGAAATCTCATAATTAAAATTCCTCAAACACAGATGTGTCTTATATCATTTTAAAGGTAATCTTGTTGTTAATCCCACCAAAGTGTCCGATTTCAAATATGCTTTTCAGCGAAAGCACTACAAACGATTATGTTAGGTCACCACCAAACCACAATAAGCACAGCCATTTTTTCCAGCGAAATATAGCTTTCACAAAAACCAGAAATAGAGAAAATTAATCACTAACCTTTGATTATCTTCATCAGATGACACTCATAGGACTTCATGTTACACAATACATGCATGTTTTGTTTGATTAAGTTCATATTTATATAAAAAAATCTGAGTTTACATTGACGCGTTAGATTCACTAGTTGCAAAAACATCAAGTGATTTTGCATAGCCACATCGTTTCAACAGAAATACTCATCATAAATGTAGATGATAATACAAGTTATACACATGGAATTATAGATATACCTCTCCTTAATGCAACCGCTGTGTCAGATTTAAAAAAAACTTTACGGAAAAATAAACCATGCAATAATCTGAGACGGAGCTCAGAACAATAGCCAAATTAGCCGCCATGTTGGACTCCAGAAACCAGAAAATACATGATAAATGTTTCCTTACCTTTGATGAATTCATCAGAATGCAGTCCTAGGAATCCCAGGTCCACAATAAATGCTTGATTTGTTCAATAATGTCCGTTATTTATGTCAAATTAGCTACTTTGGACATGTTTACCAAACACCCCACCCAAAGCGCGTCCACTACCGTCCACTATAACTTGACGAAATGTCCAAAAGTTCCGTTACAGTCAGTAGAAACATGTCAAACGATGTACTGAATCAATCTTTAGAATGTTGTTAACATACATCTTGAATAACATTCCAACCAGAGAATTTCATCGACTTCAGTTGACCGAAGGAACGGAGCTGCCTATCACTTGAACGCGCGTGTTCAATGCGTGAACACCTCCTGCCAGTGGTCACTAATTCCTGTCTCCTTCGGCCCCCCTTCACATTAGAGTCATCAGACAAAGTTCCATTGATTGTTGACATCTAGTGGAAGCCGTAGGAGGTGAAAACTCATCAATGTCTCGCTGTGATTTCAATGGGACCTTGGTTGAAAATTTGGCACCCCCAGAAAAAATATAAACAGGAAGTGGAACTTCTCAGGTTTTTGCCTGCCATGTGAGTTCTGTTATACTCACAGACATAATTCAAACAGTTTTAGAAACTTCAGATTGTTTTCAATCCAATACTAATAATAATATGCATATATTAGCAACTGGGACTGAGGAGCAGGCCGTTTAAAATGGGCACCTCTGTGCACCTTTCATTCAAGCTTCTCAATACTGCCCCTTCAGCCATAAGAAGTTTTCACACACACACAGATGTCTCCTAAGAGGAGACCTTACAGTTTATCATAACACAATTTATTAACCCTTTAAAATGGTATGAGGCCTTGGTTTAACCCCTTCAAACGCTTTTCACGCCTTGTAGAGTCCATTACCCGACAAATTGAGGCTGTTCTGAGGGCAAAAGGGTTCTGAGGGCAAAAGGGGGTGCAACTCAATATTAGAAAGGTGTTCTCAGTGTATATGGTAATTTTCAGATATACAGTATAGGGTACAGTTGATCATTTCATAACGAGGACAGCAATCAATTTTTCGAGGCGCACTGCATGGCCAAAGCGAGCAGAGAAGAGAAGACCACTTCGTAAAAACTTCCAACCGGTCCAAACCATTACATTTTGAGATGGGCTGGAATCCAAAGTTGTGCTACATATGTCATAGCTAATTTGTAAACAAACAAATAGTGATACATTAATAGCTCAAACACTTAATCTACAAAAATTACAAGTTAATTAGTTGGTGATGGTAATTTTTTTACCAAAGTGGGTGGACAAAAAACGAATATTATCATGGTAATGGTAAATGCCTAGCCTCCCTTATGGCTCAGCTCAGGTGTAAACGAAAACTGAAACGAAAACGAAAATAAATAATGAAAAAAATATTTAGTAAACTGAAATGAAATAATTGACAAACCCGCCATTTGAAAAACTACAACTATGCTGAAACTATTATCTTTGACTCCAAAATAAAATAAAAACCATGTTCATTTATATGTATTTGTTTTTACTTCTGGCAAAAATCAAATGGGGTTTTTAATAGGGTTTTAAAGCCCTTGGTGTCACGCCCTGACCATAGATTGCTTTGTATGTTTCTATTTTTTGTTTGGTCAGGGTGTGATGGGGGTCGGCATTCTATGTTTGTATGTCTATGTTTTCTATTTCTATTGTGTTTGGCCTGGTATGGTTCCCAATCAGAGGCAGCTGTCAATCGTTGTCTCTGATTGAGAACCATAATTAGGTAGCCTGTTTTCCCACTTTGAGTTGTGGGTGATTATTTTCTGTTTAGTGGTTGTTGTACCTTTCAGAACTGTTCGTTGGTCATTTTGTTGTTTTTGTTCGCGTGTTCATTCTTTATTAAAAGTATTATGGATACATACCATGCTGCACTTTGGTCCTCCTCTCCCTCTCCCGACAACATTCGTTACACTTGGGGGTGTTTCAAGCTATTGAATCTGCCGAGTAAATGCGGCCAGGAGATGGCAATGTTTCAAATTGGCCTAGCTTGTGCATCACTAACACCAGCTATCACTAGCTAACAGGGGAAAAATCAACTAGGTAGCTAACTTGATTCTTCTCACATGTACTACTAAAGTTAAAAAGCATTGGATTGATGTAAACATGGGTGAGAGAGAGTTTCCTTCCACCATATTTTTTTCACTAGTCTCTGCGCTAATCCTTTTAAATCCAAGTCACATTGAGATTAAACCTAACCTGATGTATGACCTGACGCATCACCTTATGTATTACTGCCCCCAAGTTGAAAGAAGTGACATGCCAAAAAGCACACAAAAACTATACAACACAAATGGCTTCTAGCCTCCCACGCATGCTTTCTGTCCCTAACCAGACTTTCATCCTAACATTTCATGTGGATGAATTACCTGACGCATAAAAAAACAGGCCTGATGGAAACATTTGTCTGTAAAATGTCCCAATGTCGACAAAATACAATATGCTAGACAATGGTGCATCATTTCTTGGTCGGTGAAAAAGATTATGCAATAATTGCGGTGGAAACATATTTATGCGCAAATATTTATATAATAACCATCATGTCAAAGTAAACAGTATGATATAGTATGATACACTATGATATGTTATGTTGCACCACAAGGTCATGGAAAGGCATGAAGAGTTAATAGGCAGATTAAATAAGTTATGATGAACTTCACAACGTATATGGGGGTTAAGTGCACGGTGATGAGCTGCATGCAAATGTACAATAAATATCGAGGGTATTATTTAAATGCTGGTGACATGATGATCGGTGCTTGGCTGCCAATTATCAAATAAAAAAGATCTCGCTCTTATCCATATCTCGTCATTTAACCTATCCTGTCCACTTCATCAGCGGACTGTTGTCTAGAGAGCATGCTCCAAAACCAGATTGGGCAAGTTTGTTATTTATCGCAGCAGTTTTTGTGACAAAACCACTGGTAGAGTTGAAAATGTGATGGAAACACATTTCATAAAATGTTTTATTTGGTATATGGAAACTAAAGTGCAAAAGTGATTTTTATGTGCACTACGTCATCACGCACAGCTTTTTATCTGCGACAAGTCTGTTTCATGGAAACACACCTCTGGTGGGAAAATACGATTTAAAAATATATATATACAGTGGACGAGAAAAAGTATTGGATACACTGCCGATTTTGCAGGTTTTCCTACTTACAAAGCATGTAGAGGTCTGTAATTTTTATCATAGGTACACTTCAACTGTGAGAGACGGAATCTAAAACAAAAATCCAGAAAATCACATTGTATGATTTTTAAGTAATTAATTTGCATTTCAGCAGAACAATAACCTAAAACACAATCCAAATATACACTGGAGTTACTTACCAAGACAACATTGAATGTTCCTGAGTGGCCTAGTTACACTTTTGACTTAAATCAGCTTGAAAATCTTGAAAATGGCTGTCTAGCAATGATCTACAACCAAATTGACAGAGCTTGAAGAATTTTACAAATAATAATGTTCAAATGTTGCACAACGCTCTTAGATACTCACCCAGAAAGATCCACAGCTGTAATCGCTACCAAAGGTATTTAAAACATGCATTGATTCAGGGGTGTGAATAGTTATGTAAATTAGATATTTCTGTATGAATGAATGAATTACATTTTATTTTTGTGTCAAATTGCCAGTTGGTAACCCATCCCTTATGGAATGAATTGACATATCAACAAACATTACAATAATTCACTGTGATAATTCAGTGATAATTCTTCTTCCGGTGCATCGCATGAAGAGTGAAAAAATGTAAGATAAAAATCAATACATAATTGTAAGTTATCCAAACAATGATTATATCCCTCGAGCAGTAAAAAATATACATATATATATATACATACATACATACATACATACATACATACATACATACATACATACATACAAAGCGGGGAAGGTGTTTACAATAGCTTGTCTGGAAGCAAGACGTCGGTGGCTAGTTTTCCCTTTGTAATCCGTGATTGTGTGGCAAGGTCTAAAGACAGTTCTCAGACATACATTGGAATAGAAATGGTCAAGATGAGACGAAACTTATTCAAAGGGAATCTTTCTGGATCCACAAGCTCAAGCTCCACCTTAACGAGGAGTTTGACTTGAAACCGTTTTCATCAGTTTCAATTTGTCCAAATTATGTATTTTTAATCCTAATTGATTAATCCTATATGTATATTACTGTAAATATTGTAAATATCACATTCCTTGTGTATGATCATATATTTTGATACATTGAGTGTTAATATTGTGAAAATATGTTTTACATTTTTTACCTCCTGTTTCAGGAAGTGATGTCACTGAGTACCATCTATAGGACTTTCCACCCCCACCTGGGATATGGGTGCCTGATGAAGACCTAATGGTGGAAATAGTGTTATAAATAAATATCACCTGGGAGCATGAGAAGGAGTGTGTAGCATTTTCCATGAGTTTGCCTACAACTCCAGCACCTGTGGAAAGTTCTTCAGCTTTTGTACAGGGTCTACAAACAATCACGGACTACAGAGGGAAAACCAGCCACGTCACAGACACCGACGTCTTGCTTCCGGACAAGCTAAACACCTTCTTCGCCTGCTTTGAGGATAACACAGTGCCACCGACATGGCCCCCTACCAAGGACTGTGGGCTCTCCTGAGTAAGACATTTAAGCGTGTTAACCCTCGCAAGGCTGCCGGCCCAGACGGCATCCCTAGCCGCGTCCTCAGAGCATGCGTAGACCAGCTGGCTGGAGTGCTTATGGACATATTCAATTTCTCCATATCCCAGTTTGCTGTCCCCACTTGCTTCAAGATGTCCACTATTGTTCCTGTACCCAGAAGGCAAAGGTAACTGAACTAAATGACTATCACCCTGTAGCACTCACTTCTGTCATCACGAAGTGCTTTGAAAGGCTAGTCAAGTATCATATCACCTCTCCCATCTCTACAGAGGAACTCTGGAGCTCTGTCAGAGTGACCATCGGGTTCTTGGTCACCTCCCTGACCAACACCCTTCTACCCCGATTCCTCAGTTTGGCCGGGCGGCCAGCTATACAGTAGGAAGAGTATTGGTGGTTCCAAACTTCTTACATTTAAGAATGATGGAGGCCACTGTGTTCAAGGGGAACGTCAATGCTGCAGAAATGTTTTGGTACCCTTCCCCAGATGTGCCTCAACACAATCCTGTATCAGAACTCGATGGACAATTCCTTCAACCTCATGGCTTGGTTTTTGCTCGATCACTTTCCAAATGCACTGTATATACACTGGCAGGTAAATGATTCAAGTAGGATATATGGAAACAAAGCCTCCTCGCTGCATTGATAATAAAATGCCTAATTTACGGATTACTTAGTTGGGGCGGCAGGCTGGCCTCGTGGTTAGAGTGTTGGACTAGTAACTGAAAGTTTGCAAGATTGAATCCCTGAGCTGACAAGGTACAAATCTGTCATTCTGCCCCTGAACAAGGCAGTTAACCCGCTGTTCCTAGGCCATCATTGTAAATAACAATTTGTTTTTAACTGACATGCCTAGTTAAATAAAGGTAAAATAAAATTTAAAAAACCTTGAGTGCCTTTGTTTTAGTGAATCATTCATTTGAGATCCCCCTCTCTGCATCTGAAGTGTAGAGCAGAAAAGCAGGTGTGTTTCAGAGAGATGTATGAATTAATGAGTAGAGAAGTAGAGAGCCTTTCCTTTAGTACCAACTTTGGGTGAAATTAACCAGTAATATATTACATTTTTCTTATACTGTATGTAAGAGAAAAACCTCTGTCTCTGAAATTCCTCGGTCGTTTGACACTGCGTCCCGGGGTTTGCTCCCCCTGTTGCCATGGAGACGTCGTCAGGCAGTGTCAGCGATGGCGATTCTTGCATTTCTATGCAAACAGTACCACGTCAAGCCATGGCACTTCTTTGGACTCACCAGGTCCAACTGGCTGTGCTTGGGTGGTGGGCAGGTGCGTTTGTGTGTGTGTGTTAGTTTGTGTGTGTGAAGGAGAGGGAGAGAGTGTGTGTTTGTGCGTGTGTGTGAGAGGGAGAGAGAGATTCACACACACCCTCCTACTAAGAGGAAGGTGTGTCAGGGGAGAGGTGTATGTGTATCTGTTGGTGTGGGTGGAATCATACTGCAATGGTGCAGTTTATTTCCCTCAAGTTTGGTCTTTGCCCACCTCAAGGGCATTTCAATAAACCTATATTACCGCAAACCTCAAATGGAGCCCATTCATGTATTTTCCTGCCAAATCCAGATACACACATGACATCATGACATACCTTTGTATAGCTTATGGGTAATAGAGTAAAGTATTTTTATTGACTCACACATGACATGTAGGAAGGGAAATCCTTCCTAGCTTATTGAGTGCCTTGGGGCTATACTGTAAGGAGAATATACAGCACATGTACAGTACACGTTAGTGTGGACATAACCTGTAAATAATAAGCTCATGACTAATGCTGTGCTCAAGCTTAGTGAAATCAGTGGTGATGTTCTTGGTTTGCATAGCACTGCCACTACCATGTGTCAGTACTGTGCACTAGTCTTCACGGTTTCAACAGATCCTAAATTCGGACTTTTCAATTTTGTGCTCCATATTTAGTTTATTAAGGTTAAAAGTAGGCCTGTTGTAAAAGATATAGCATTAGCCTATTGCTGTCATTTGTTGGGTAGGCCTACGGTATGCAATCACCTTTGTTGGTAATAGCTGCAATATAGGCGTAGTCATCATTCTGTTGAGCCATTTTCATTGGCCAAATGAAGTTCCAGCTGTAATGTTGTGTTTGCCGCAATATAATACAATTACCGGTAGGCCTACTATGCTACTTGCACTCAAACCATGAAAAGGAAAAACCAAAGAGGGCAAGATGCAAAACTTGATTTAATGTCGCAATATAATAACCTGTTTGTATTTTCCCTAAAAACAATGACTTGACTTAACTTTATTAGGGAAATATAAAAAGTAAGCAACTTTTTTGAGGGTCTGGTGTGTTATGGCTATTATTAGGCTTAGCTACTGCACACCTATGAAGGCTGTGCTCCCCGGCACTCCAACTGACTTCTTTCGGATGTGAACTGGTCTCTCGGATCCGAACCAGCACGGGTCTGTTTGGGTCTGTATTTCACGGTCCTTTTCGGAACAGGTCTGACTGTCCTCGGGTCCATTTGCAACGGGTCTCTGTTTAAAAAAAAATATTTATGCAATATCAGGTCGGGTGGGAAGTCACTTATCTATTTAGGAACGGGTCCAACATTTTGGGCTAGTGAAGACCTCCACTGTGCACTGCAGTATAATCCAGAGTGAAAACACAGTGTCCACAAACATCAGTTCCCCTTACCCTCGTCTTATGATTCAACTCAGTCTCCAACTGCGCTCACTTTCTTTCTCTAGTTTAGTGTTTAAGAGCTATGACATGATGCAGTGTTTTTTCCATCAGTGAGTCAATTTGTAATGCAGCAGTGCTAAGCGAGCATCTTCAGATGCCCCAGACTGCAGTTATTTTATCTGTTGGCTGTATCTACATCACTGTCAGGCTGCAGGACTCGGGGGTTGCTCAACAACTCATGACGACGAGGTCACGAAGACCAATTTGAGCAGAACAGGGTGATAGAGATATACCTCTGTGTCTCAAATAGTAGTACCCTAAAGTAGTGCACTGTATAGGGAATAAGGTGTCATTTGACGTTCGCCCAAACACTTCAACCAGCTTTAAAACTCGTTTGGATAGAGAGGAGGTCTCTGGATATAACATCTGCCAAAGATCAGCTGTGTTTCACAGGGAATTCTCTCCATAAGATAGCACAGTACCCAATAAGAGTATCTGCCAGTGAGATGAGTGAAGGCAGGATTTCTGTTTTCCCATTATAGTCTAGCTAACCTTAGCAGCAACCATTCCCCTCACATGCCCTCTGCTCTGTACAGGAAGGAACCCTGACCCTGTTCTCCTCCATGCTCTGGTCGTTTCACTGTTTTCTTCAGAGACTGCTGTTCTGTTTGTGCTCTTTGGTGGCAGAGATAGATACAGTAGAGCGGGAGAGACAGAGAGGTGATTTTGTAGAGCACCTGTGACAGATGGCTCTGACCTCAGCTATATTCTACACAGCTCCCGTGTGGCTCAGTTGGTAGTGCATCGCACTTGAAATACCAGGGTTGAGGGTTCGAGTCCCACGAGGAACCAGTGCGAAAAGTAAAATATGAAAATGTATGCACTCACTACTGTACGTTGATCTGTATAAGAGTGTCTGCTAAAATGTTTTATACAAACACTCTGGGGTGGGCTGGAGAGGTCAGAGGGAAACCTACAGGCTTAGTGTGTAGATGTACTTATTAGCCCAGGTTGTAGGGCATGGTGTGTGTGTGGCTTCAGGACTGTGCTTATGTCATAGCCCAATGGGGAGGATGACATTGAGCTGAGAGCAGCAAGGGGTGGCTGGAGGTAGGAGACAAGAGGGAGGTGGTGACAGAGGAAGACAGGAGGTATATGGTTGGATGGGTGAGAAGCTGAGAGTTTAACAGGACCAGTGGGGTTTTACTGCAGAGATGTGCTCTGTGTGGAGATGACTGTTCTCTCTGTCTCATTGAGTTAATTTCTGTGTTGGGACTTGACTTGGTTGTTTACTGTAGCCTACAGTATGGCTCTCTCTGCTATATAAACATAGCTCAGTATTGTTGTGAACATTTTCAGGGAATTTACTGCAATTTGAATTTAGGCCAACTTCTATAAAGTGCTGTTCACAGAGATGACATCAGACAAACAGAATCACACAAACAACCGTCCAGATCCCTGCAATGTTTAATGTATTCTCTCTGATGTTTCTGCCTTGTGTTTCTCCCTTGCCCGCACAGCTCCACACTAAAAAATACATGCAGGATATATGAGGTAGCTAGTCTCATTCAGAAGGCCTTTATGCGAGACCATTTCAGACCAGTTCTCAGTAGTTAAATGAGGTAGCTAGTCTCATTCAGAAGGCCTTTATGTGCTAGACCATTTCAGACCAGCTCTCAGTAGTTAAATGAGGTAGCTAGTCTCATTCAGAAGGCCTTTATGCGAGACCATTTCAGACCAGTTCTCAGTAGTTAAGGCTTTTAAATCTCCACCTGACCTGACTATACAACTAGGGCCCAGAGGTTTTCCTGTGGTCAGTTGACATGGTCAGGGAAAACTGTGGGTCCTATTAATGGTACATGACAAGAGCATCTTCAGAGGGCTGCAAATGGAGTTACCAAATGGAGGATTAGTTTACAGTAGATGGATCACTGTCCTCCTATCTATCTACATTTCTTACCACATTCTGTGGTAATGGAAACATTTAAAATCATTATATGGAATTGCAAACTTGTTAGAACACAAATGCCATTGTCTTATTGTAAGGGTTAGGATTGGTTAGGATCATTGCCTCTTCGCTGACCCAGTCAATCAGTAAACAGAACCAAGACATTCTAAGGAAGGTCCAATGAGCCTCAGTGTTATTCAGAAGAGGCGGGACTAACAATCACGTCAGGAGACATGAGAGTGAGATAGAGATGAGCAGATGAGTTCACGCATTGTTCAGCATGTTTTTACAAAAATATAGATTTAGAGTTAGATAAACTTGTATTTTTCGGCAAGGACATATACAGGATACTACCCTCCACAACACGCCCTTCACTACAAATCAAAACTCCAAACCTACAACCTGATTTTGGACAAAATTACCTGGAAGGATTCCTACTACCGAAAATTCTTATTTCCAAGCTATACAGCAAATGCTCTGGCAAACAAACAACAGAAACCTGAAAACACCATCCAACCTGGAACTGAGTGAGTAATGTTTAGTCTAGAGCTACTTTTAAAGCCAATAATAGAAATACATTACAATGATATACTTTATTTTATAAGGTTTGAAGTTATGGCTACCAAGCTTGCTAGGACCGAACATATCTAACTGCAACTTCAATTAGCACTGAGGTGTGAAGTGAGAGGTGTCAAAGCCCTTGAGCCCAACAATGGCAGGAGAGTTTCGCACCCTATCCCACCCAAATGCAGAGGCCTCCCGCTGTTCAGAGGTCATTACAATACAGTAACCTCTGGATGCAAAAAAATGATAAGGCACGAAAAGAGTACAAAAATAAGCTGCTTATGGAAAATCAATAGACACTTTTTGCTGACTATTATAAAAATGGGAACATAAGCAACTTAATCTTCCACACAGACCATCCCCTGGCATGGCACAGTGCTATATTAACACACTACCCCTCTGGGGGAGGGTGTTAGATATGGGTGGAAACTCAGAATATTAGACAACGAGGACTCTGAGTTAGCCAATGTCAACCTGTACAAGTCTGGAACAGTAATGGTACAGGACAACCCCAAACAGTTTCAGCTGGACTTTCACATAATCAAAGAAATAGAGCTTATCCTGCTGAGCTCTCTTGAGAAAGATACCCCCACCCCGAGTGTGTCAGACCAGACCTCTTCATTATACAACCCCACAGACAAGCAACCCCAAGCGGAAAGTCAACCTCCCAGCACAGGGTACTACTCCCTCATTGAAATGAAGGTTCAATTCACCCAGCTGGAGGTAAGGCAGGTGGAGCTGGAACAGTAGGTGAACACACTCCAGTCAGCACAAAAAATTGTCCAGCTCAACAACACCCCCTCAACCAGACCCAGAGAGTTGGAGGTGAAGAGAGACATATCTGCACTCAGGAACGGGGTTGAGACAACATCAACAGGAGAAAGAGCAGGAGAAGAACAGAGCACTAGAGGAGAAGGTGAAAGTGCTTGAGGAGAAAGTGAGAACGATGACGTGTGACAGAGAACAACCCATTAGAGAGCTGGCCACCCCCATAGAGAAGCCAGCAGAACAGCCCACCTCAGACCAAGGCCATAATCTCGACACCACAGCAGAACAGTCCACTCCAGACCCTGACCATAGCCTCGACATCACAGCAGGATAGACAAATGAAGAACCCCAAGCCCAGGGGATCCCACCCCCTCTGAGCATCCCCCTTGTTAGCCACCCTGATAGCCCTCCTGACAACCCCCCCACACCCACTGAGAACATACACAAGCCACAGATTGTACTCCTTATGGACTCAAACGGGAAATATATTCAAGAAAATAAACTCTTTCCCAAACACACAGTGTCTGAACTCTGATTTCCAAACACCCAGCGCTCCAGGACCAACTAGGATCACCCAGCCACATAATAATACACACAGGCACAAACGACCTGAGAACACAGCAGGAAAGGGTGGCCACAGCACGTAAGGGAGGTATTGAAAAAGCTTATTCTACTTTCCCCAACGCACAAGTGGTTATCTCCACCCTGCTACCACAAAAAGACTTCCACCCTGCTACCATACAGAGGGTAAACGCAAGTATTTCCTGTGACTTTGTCTCAAAACCAAATGTCTATAGCTGGCCCACCACTCCACCCTGGACTTGAACAGCCTTTACGACCAGGTCCACCTATACAAGTTATCAGTGCCCACCTTCGCCCGAACCCTAAAGGACATAGCCATCAACCACAGTCCCAAAACTTCACACAGGTGCATCAGATCAACAGACACCCCACCCAGACCAGCAAGAAACAGGGAAGGGGCTCAGGGGGTATGCTAATTTGGTATAGAGCAGACCTAACTCACTCTATTAAATTAATCAAAACATGAACATTTTACATTTGGCTAGAAATTCAAAAGGAAATTATCTCGACAGAGACAAATGTCCTCCTGTGTGCTAACTATATCACCCCCACTAGAATCCCCATACTTTAAAACCTGTTATGGCTGCAGGGGGCGTATTGGAAAAACTGGAAAATATGTGCCAGTTTTCAAACGGCCTCTTAATCAATTTTTGCTCTTACAATATGCATATTAATATTAATATTGGATAGAAAACAATCTCTAGTTTCTAAAACCGTTCAAATTTTTTCTCTGAGTGGTACAGAAGTCATTTGGCAGCACTTTCCCTGACCAAGAAGTAGAATGTCAGAAATCTATGCTCGCTTCAACGTTATGCCTATACATGGTCATTATACGTAAGACCCTACGTACACTCCGTACGCCTTTCTCTGGGTGTCAAGAGGGTATGAGAGAAGAAATTTAGTGAATATCTTGTTCAGAGGTTGAATAAGAGCTATTTCTTTGACGTGACCGACCACTTCCGGAAGTCTGAAGCCCGCGACTTGGGAGTGATATTGTGTTCTGTTTTGCTGCTGTTTTGGATGGGAACAATCTCCGGCTGGGTTTTTATTTGATAAATGAGACCATATCATCGTAATGTATGTTTTTTCAATATAGTTTAATCAGATTATTTGAATTTTTTTCGGGAGTTTTGCCGTGTTTCGGTCTCTGACTTTTTTAACGTTGGACAAATCCGTGCCAGTCGACCAGTGCCAATGCTAAGTGAGAAGGGAAAGTTGCCATCCTGACTCGAAACAACGACTCATCTGGACAAAGGACACCCTGATCAACATTCTGATGAAAGATCAGCKAAAGTAAGACCCAATTTATAATGTTATTTCATATATCTGTCGTGCATGTCAACTGGTCGTGCGCGCCCAAGTGTGTCTGGCTAATGTGGCTATGCTAATATAGCGCTACATTTTGTTTTCGCTGTAAAACATTTAATAAATCGGAAATATTGTCTYGAATCACAAGAATCCTGTTTTTCAATTGCTGCACAGTATGTATTTCTCAGAWATGTTTTATGAGGAGTAATTAGGTATTTGARGTTGGTGTCTGTAAATGTTATGGCTGCTTTCGGTGCAATTTCTGATTGTAGCTGAAATGTAATTTATGATTTATACCATAAATATGCACATTTTTCCAAAAAAACATATGCTATACAATAAATATGTTATCAGACTGTCATCTTATGAAGTTGTTTCTTGGTTAGTGGCTATATATATCTTTATTTGGTCGAATTAGTGATAGCTGGTGATGGAGGTAAAAACTGATGGTGTTAGAAAAGTGCTCTCTTTTGCTGACGTGGTTAGCTAATAGATATACATATTTTGTCTTCCCTGTAAAACATTTTAAAAATCGGACATGTTGGCTTGATTCACAAGATGTCTACCTTTCATATGCTGTATTGGACTTGTTAATGTGTGAAAGTTAAATATTTTAACAAACTAGATTTTGAATTTCGCGCCCTGCACTTCGAGCTGGATGTTGTCATAAGTGTACCTGTGTCGGGATTGCAGCCCAAAGAAGTTTTTAATGAAGACAGCTTCTCCATCCTGGAGGGGGGAATCAATAATTTCATGTACTAGTCTGTGGCAAGCTAAATGCCAGAACTGGACAAGAACCTGACACCCTCAGCACACAGGGGGACAAACACCTACCTGGAAGTGACAGCATTCCCTCCCCAATATGCCCCCCTAGGCACAACTATGATAACATAACCAACAAAAACGGGTCACAACTCCTGCAGCTCTGTCGCACGCTGGGTATGTACATAGTCAATGGTAGGCTTCGAGGGGACTCCTACGGTAGGTACACTTATAGCTCATCTCTTGGCAGTAGTACTGTAGACTACTTTATCACTGACCTCAACACAGAGTTCTCAGAGTGTTTACAGTCAGCCCACTGACACCCTTATCAGATCACAGCAAAATGACAGTCTACTTGAACAGAGCAATACTCAATCATGAGGCACCAAAGCCAAAGGAACTGAATAATATTAAGAAATGCTATAGACGGAAGGAAAGTAGTGTGGAAACCTAGCAAAAAACACTTAGGCAACAACAAATTCAATCCCTTTTAAACAACTTCCTGGGCAAWACGTTTRACTGTAATAARGAAGGTGTAAAGTTMGCAGTAGAAAACCTAAACATTATATTTGACCTCTCAGCTTCCCTATCAAATCTAAAAATGTCAAACAGAAAACCGAGGAAAATTAACAACAATGACGAATGGTTTGATGAGGAATGCAAAAGCCAAAAAAATAATTTSTGAAACCTATCCAACCAAAAATATAGAGACCCAGAAAACCTGACCCTACGCCTTCACTGTGGTGAATCACTAAAACAATACAGAAATACACTACGGAAAAAGAAGGAACAGCACATCAGAAATCAGCTCAATGTAATTGAAGAATCCATAGACTCTAATCACTTCTGGGAAAATTTAAAAACACTAAACAAACAACAACACGAAGAGTTATCTAGTGGGTAAACCACTTCTCCAATCTTTTTGGCACTATAACAAAGAACAAACAGCAAAAACATATACAGTGGGGCAAAAAAGTATTTAGTCAGCCACCAATTGTGCAAGTTCTCCCACTTAAAAAAAATGAGAGAGGCCTGTAATTTTCATCATAGGTACACTTCAACTATACAGACAAAATGAGGGAAAAAAATCCAGAAAATCACATTGTAGGATTTTTAATGAATTTATTTGCAAATTATGGTGGAAAATAAGTATTTGGTCACCTACAAACAAGCAAGATTTCTGGCTCTCACAGACCTGTAACTTCTTCTTTAAGAGCTCCTCTGTCCTCCACTCGTTACCTGTATTAATGGCACCTGTTTGAACTTGTTATCAGTATAAAAGACACCTGTCCACAACCTCAAACAGTCACACTCCAAACTCCACTATGGCCAAGACCAAAGAGCTGTCAAAGGAAACCAGAAACAAAATTGTAGACCTGCACCAGGCTGGAAGACTGAATCTGCAATAGGTAAGCAGCTTGGTTTGAAGAATCAACTGTGGGAGCAATTATTAGGAAATGGAAGACATACAAGACCACTGATAATCTCCCTCGATCTGGGGCTCCACGCAAGATCTCACCCCGTGGGGTCAAAATGATCACAAGAACGGTGAGCAAAAAATCCCAGAACCACACGGGGGACCTAGTGAATGACCTGCAGAGAGCTGGGACCAAAGTAACAAACCTACCATCAGTAACACACTACGCCGCCAGGGACTCAAATCCTGCAGTGCCAGACGTGTCCCCCTGCTTAAGTCAGTACATGTCCAGGCCCGTCTGAAGTTTGCTAGAGAGCATTTGGATGATCCAGAAGACGATTGGGAGAATGTCATATGTCAGATGAAACCAAAATATAACTTTTTGGTAAAAACTCAACTCGTCGTGTTTGAGGACAAAGAATGCTGAGTTGCATCCAAAGAACACCATACCTACTGTGAAGCATGGGGGTGGAAACATCATGCTTTGGGGCTGTTTTTTCTGCAAAGGGACCAGGACAACTGATCCATGTAAAGGAAAGAATGAATGGGCATGTATCGTGAGATTTTGAGTGAAAACCTCCTTCCATCAGCAACGGCATTGAAGATGAAACGTGGTTGGGTCTTTCAGCATGACAATGATCCAAACACACAACGCCACCGCGGACAACGAAGGAGTGGCTTCGTAAGAAGCATTTCAAGGTCCTGGAGTGGCCTAGCCAGTCTCCAGATCTCAACCCCATAGAAAATCTTTGGAGGGAGTTGAAAGTCCGTGTTGCCCAGCAACAGCCCAAAACATCACTGCTCTAGAGGAGATCTGCATGGAGGAATGGGCCAAAATAACAGCAACAGTGTGTGAAAATCTTGTGAAGACTTACAGAAAACGTTTGATGACCTCTGTCATTGCCAACAAAGGGTATATAAACAAACTATTGAGATAAACTTTTGTTATTGACTAAATACTTATTTTCCACCATAATTTGCAAATAAATTCATAAAAAATCCTACAATGTGATTTTCTGGAATTTTTTTTCTAATTTTGTCTGTCATAGTTGAAGTGTACCTATGATGAAAATTACAGGCCTCTCTCATCTTTTTAAGTGGGAGAACTTGCACAATTGGTGGCTGACTAAATACTTTTTTGCCCCACTGTATAGCTCTGGAAAAAATTGAGAGACCACTGCAAAATTATCAGTTCATCTGTTTTTACTGTTTATAGGTATGTGTTGGGGTAAAATTAAAAATGTTGTGTTTTATTCTATAAACTACTGACAACATTTTTCCCAAATTCCCCCCAAAATATTGTCATTTAGAGCATTTATTTGCAGAAAATGACAACTGGTCAAAATAACAAAAAAGATGTGGTGTTGTCAGACCTCSAATAATGCAATAACAAATTCCATCTAGACAGCGTTGCCCTAGAGCACATAAAAAACTATACATACCTCTGCCTAAACATCAGCACCACAGGTAACTTCCACAAAGCTGTAAATGATCTGAGAGACAAGGCAAGAAGGGCCTTTTATGCCATCAAAAGGAACATAAATTTGACATATCAATTAGGATCTGGCAAAACATACTTGAATCAGTTATAGAACCCATTGKCCTTTATGGTTGTGAGGTCTGGGGTCCGCTCACCACCCAAGAATTCTCAAAATGGGATAAACACCAAATTGAMAGACTGCATGCAGAATTCTGCAAAAATATATTTTATGTACAACGTAAAACACCAAATAATGCATGCAGAGCAGAATTAGGCTGATACCCGCTAATMATCAAAATCCAAAAAAGAGCCGTTAAATTCTAGGGGATTCCCAAACCTTCTATAACAAAGCCATCACCTACAGAGAGATGAACCTGGAGAAGAGTCCCCTAAGCAAGCTGGTCCTGGGCTCTGTTCACAAACCCAAACAGACCCCACAGAGCCCCAGGACAGCAACACAATTAGACCCAACCAAATCATGAGAAAACAAAAAGATAATTACTTCACACATTGGAAAGAATTAACAAAAAAACAGAGCACACTAGAATGCTATTTGGCCCTAAACAGAGAGTAAACAGTGGCAGAATACCTGACCACTGTGACTGACCCAAACTTAAGGAAAGCTTTGACTATGTACAGACTCATAGCCTTGCTATTGAGAAAGGCTGCCGTAGGCAGATCTGGCTCTCAAGAGAAGACAGGCTATGTGCACACTGCCCACAAAATGAGGTGGAAACTGAGCTGCACTTCCTCACCTGCCAAATGTACGACCATATTAGAGACACATATTTCCCTCAGATTATACAGATCCACAAATAATTCAAAATGTTGATAAACTCCCATATCTATTGGGTGAAATACCACAGTGTGCCATCACAGCAGCAAGATTTGTGACCTGTTGCCACAAGAAAAGGGCAACCAGTGAAGAACAAACACCATTGTAAATACAACCCATATTTATGTCTATTTATTTTCCCTTTTGTACTTTAGCTATTTGCACATAATATGACATTTGAAATGTCTTTATTATTTTGGAACTTTTGTAAGTGTAATGTTTACTGTTTATTCTTGTTGTTCATTTCACTTTGTTTATTATCTACTTCACTTGCTTTGGCAATGTRAACACATGTTTCTCATGCCAATAAAGCCCTTACATTGAATTGAATTGAATTGATGTAAATTGATGCTGAATAGAGTAACATGATAAAAAGCCTACAGAACAAAGATACAGCAAACCTAACTTTAAAAAAACAGTTTGAAATAATGTGACTCACCTGAAATCGGTGAAGTCTACTGGAGAACGGAACAGATACTTTATGTGTACTACAATTGACATTCTTCAGTGCTACAAGTAGAGCGAGAGAACGTTTTGCTGGGGCACAGATGATTGGCTAGCTTGCTCTGCTCCTAGTGGATGAACATTGTTTATGTGAAACATTCTATAATTCTAAAGGAAGAATAGAAGAGACATACACTTCATGTGAATGGGTGGAATTAAACCAACAAATTTGAAACATTCATCTGGACTCACRGTGTGGATTGATTAACAGAGACCATACTATTTCACTCTTCCATTAGTCATGTGTCCTACAGCACCAAACTTTTGGTTTTAACAGCTGACTAACACCTCCAGGCCCAGGTCTCCTCAGCCTCTCCACGGGTCCCTCCTCTCAGAGCTCATCTGTGACGGCCGTGCCAAAGGCATGCTGGGAAATAAGAGGCAGAATCATTAAGGCTGTGTGGAGCAGCAGTAGCACACTGTGTAGCATATGTCTGCATTACTACCTACAGGTAGTACATTGCTGAAGTACAGGTTGATACATGCTGATACCCATCAAACAAAAACATGCAGGCACATCTGGCGCTCACGCATCATTATTAGAACGGCAGCGTATTTAGCATTCTCATAAACATTAAAGACCTTTTAAAGAGATCTCCCTGGACTTCTGGGCCTCCTATTCATAAGAGCAAGTTAGTCTGCAGTATGACACCAGCGGGCTGCAGTGTGGGTGAGGTCTCTCCAGAGAGCTGCTGTGGCTGTAGCTGGTACAGCAATGCTGGCTGACAATGATAGGACTGGACACTGAGGTAATGTGACGGCCGTGGTGCCTGTTTCCATTCCCATCAAGGACTTTGTTTTCATTGGACAGCTTTTTGGACTCAAGTCTGGGTATGCATCCAGTGTGTCTAGTAGGGCTTTTGAACTAGTTTAAAATAGCCTCTTAGGACACACGGAAACAGATGTGCCACAGTTCAGATAGACAGGTACTGTACCCGAGAGGCTCGACAACATGCCATCAGCTAACATGGACACTACAGGCCCTATACAGGCAGTAGGCTACATGTACAGTACTTTACAGAAGAAGTACCTTACTAAAGTGCCTGCTTCTTATTGTAAGTTGTGCAGGGAAAGGTCATTTGATTTCATTGTGGTCCACCTGTTGGATGGATTCCTCTCTGTGCAGTCTATCGGTCTGTCTGTCTGGTCTGTCTGGTCTGTCTGTCTGTCTGGTCTGTCTGTCTGGTCTATCGGTCTGTCTGTCTGGTCTGTCTGGTCTGTCTGTCTGTCTGGTCTGTCTGTCTGGTCTATCGGTCTGTCTGTCTGTCTGTCTGTCTGGTCTGGTCTGGTCTGTGGAGATGTAACTTTATCATCAGGGTGTTGTGTCAGTCCTGTGCACGGTGATTGGTTCCCAGTCCCTAATGTAATACTAAGTGTTTGTTGGAACAAGCTGTTCTTAGTGCTCTAATTGTGGAGCACTCAAGCAGCTGGTAGGATACAGATGATGACTGGTATTTTATACACTAACTGGTACCTGTGGCTCACTAATGGACGCCTTTCTTCTCTTCAATGCTTTTCTACCTTGTGTTGTTGATCACATAACACGTGGTCCTGTACAAATTTGGTCCAATCAAGTTCTGCATTCCTAACAATCAGAAAGGTATTCGAACTGAAAGCGCTGCCAAATAATACATTTCATTATGTGAGTATTTAACTGGATGAGCCTGTATAAAATGTAATGACTATGTTAAGCTAATGGACACATATTGGATGGGTCTGACTAGACATATACAGATTATTATCCTTAACTCGCACAACACAGAACACACACACACACACACACACACACACACACACACACACACACACACACACACACACACACCCACACACACACACACACACACACACACACACACACACACACACACACACACACACACACACACACACACACACACACCACACACACACACACGCCTTTCTCAATCACGCAGCTTCCCCTTCTCTGTGCCAAACAGAATGGGTTTCGTGCCTTCAATCCATTAAATCATTGATTGGTATGATATTAAGTAGCAGGGCGGCATGTTCCACGTATCGTAGTGGAGGGTAGTATGTGATAGTAGACTAGTGGCCTGAGGGAACACACTTAACGTGTTGTGAAAAGTGTTCTGAAATGTAATATTTAAAATTGTATAGAACTGCCTTAATGTTGCTGGTCCCCAGGAAGAGTAGTTGCTGCCTTGGCTGCCTTGGCAGCAGCTAATGGGGATCCTTAATATATACAAATCCTTAATATATACAAATACAAAACTACTTATGGGACTTGTTTTTATGAAATCACACCATGCCACAGAGCCAGAGGGTGAGACCTTTTATTTGGGGAATGTAAATCAGGCTGTGTGGGGAAATGCAGATGACTTATAGAGAGAGAGGCTGGGCTGCTGTACGGCTCTTTTGACTACTGGGTGATTTTGATACATCTGTGTACTGCGGCGGAGTAATACTGTACCTCCTCTTTCTAGACTTAGTGACTTGAGTATCTTAGGTCTTCGGTCATTAAAAGTCAGCCTATTCTTTCAAGAGATTACTCACGCTCGTCTGGTTCCAGAAAGACTCTGGACCCTAGATCTAGGCTTTAGGCATCAGACACCAACATCTCCCTCACTGGCTACAGTAGTGTAGTGACTTATCTTTGTCCCAAAAGAAAACGCTTGCGATTCATTGTACCTTTTTGAGCTAACCACTTTTGCTTGTGGTAACGTATCAAGGTATGGTTGACACAGACAGATGGCTCCCATGAGTTCCAGCTGTTTATCCCAGCCAGCCCATCAGTCTCACCCTACAACTCTCCACCATCTCCCCTCTGTCTCCTCACAACGAATGGATGCGCTGTTCCGATTTCTATCTTTTCACTGAGAAATGAATGTTAGAGCTACTAAACCTGAACCACACCAAACCATCTGTGAGATGCTGTCCCAAAGCCATTTCTTACTCCATTCACTTTCCTCTTAAGAGCTCCTAAATCAACTTATCATGAAGCTCCAAGAGTCTAAGTACACACAAGACACAACTGGCTAACTCTGGTCTGTATCCAGCTTACCAAATAATGGTTCGAAGAGGTCCTTGCATGCCAGTCTCTTCCACTCCCTCCTTACTCTTTTTCTCCTTGCTTTACTCTCTGCAGCACTCTTTCCTCCTGCACTGGAACACACACCCCCACCTCCAGCTGCAGTTGCAGCCGTGTGTACTGCACAGATGCCTCAGCCCTCTTATCTGGCACATGGCTTTGGTTAACTTTAATCATCAGAGACTGCCATAGTGGATCTCTCCAGGGGGGTTGTGGCGGGGTGAGGCAGGAACAGCTGCTGGCCCCTCCAGTCATTATTACTAACAATCAGACGAGGCTAATGTGGAGGGCAACTCTGAGGAGACTAAGGAGAATTCTGAGGAGAAATTCAGAAGAGGCCTAGAGGAATTCAGGTGCTGATGCAAGTGTTGGCAGTAGGAGACTTGTCCTGGTATGGGGGTTCTGTGCAAGTATAAGCACTTTAACTGTGATGTCTGAAAAGTGCTTTAAAGCGTAAATAAAGTTGTTATTATTACAGTATCATTATTATTATGGCCTCTCGTAGGCTACAGTTTAGAAAGTAGAAGCCTAATGGATGCACATTTTCTAAATGTATTTACAGTAGTTACAGTGCCTTCAGAAAGAATTCATACTCGTTGACTTAATCCACATTTTGTTGTGGTACAGCCTGAATTCTTCCTCACCCATCTACACACAATGACCACATAATGACAACATGAAAACGTGTTTTTAGACATTTTTGCAAATTTAGTGAAAATGAAATACAGAAATATATAATTTACACAAGTATTCACACCCCTGAGTCAATACTTTGTAGAAGCACCTTTGGCAGCGATTACAGCTGTGAGTCTTTCTGGGTAAATCTGTAAGAGCTTTCCACACCTSGATTGTGCAACATTTGCCCATTWTTCTTTTCAAAATTTTTCACGCTCTGTCAAGTTGGTTGTTGATCATTGCTAGACAACCATTTTAAGTCAAAACTGTAACTCGGCCACTCAGGAAKATTTACTGTCTTCTTGGTAATCAACCCCAGTGTAGATTTGGCCTTGTGTTTTAGGTTAATGTCCTGCTGAAAGGTGAATTAATCTCTCAGTGTCACGACTTCCACCGAAGTCGGCTGCTCTCCTTGTTCGGGCGGCGTTCGGCGATCGAATCACCGGCTTTCTAGCCATCGTCGCTGCATTTCTCATTTATCCATTTTTTTGTCTTGTTCCATTACACACCTAGTTTTCATTCCATAATTACTGCATGTATTTAGTCCTCTGTTCCCCTCCATGTCTTTGTGTGTAATGGTTTATTGTTATGTGGATTTTGTCAGGCGCAATACATTTGCCATGTTACGTGTTTTTGGCACGTTATTGTTCTTACGCGCTGTCATTTTTGGACCGGAATTAAAGTGCGCCTGTTTATTACACTCTGCTCTCCTGCACCTGACTTCGCCTCTCGTACACACCCCTAACACCCAGTGTCTGGTGGAAAGCAGATTGAACCAGGGTTTCCTCTAGGATTTTGCCTGTGCTTAGCTCCATTCTGTTTATTTTGTATCCTAAAATCTCCCCAGTCCTTAATGATTACAAGCATACCCATAACATGATGCAGACCCCACTATGCTTGAAAATATGGAGAGGAGACTCAGTAATGTATTGGATTTGCCACAAAGATAACACTGTATTCAGGACAAAAAGTGAATGGCTTTGCCAAATTTTTTGCACTATTACTTAAGTGCCTTGTAGAAAACAGGATGCATGTTTTGGAATATTTTTATTCTGTACAGCCTTCCTTCTTTTCACTCTCTGTCATTTAGGTTAGTATTGTGGAGTAACTATAATGTTGTTGATCCATCCTCAGTTTTCTCCTATCACAGCCATTAAACTCTGTAACTGCTTTAAAAGTCACCATTGGCCTCATGCTGAAATCCCTGAGCGGTTCCCTTCCTCACCAGCAACTGAGTTAGGAAGGACGCCTGTATTTTTGTAGTGACTGGGTGTATTGATACACCATCCAAAGTGTAATTAATAACTTCACCATGTTAAAAGGGATATATTTTATTTTTACCCATCTACCATTAGGTGCCCTTCTTTGCAAGGCATTCCTTCTCGTTGTGGTATAATCTGTACTTCAAATGCACTGCTTGTCACGATCGTTGGAATGAATGGACCAAGGTGCAGCGTGCGTAGAGTTCCACATTATATTTAATAGTGAAACTTACAACCAAAACAACAAAGAATATAACAAACGTGCAGTATTGCAGTGCTCAAGGCAACTATACAAAAACAAGTTCCCACAAACAACAGGTTGGCTGCCTAAATATGATCCCCAATCAGAGACAACGATAGACAGCTGCCTCTGCCTCTGAACCATACCAGGCCAACATAGAAATGCAAAAACTAGAGTACCCAACCTAGTCACACCCTGACCTAACCAAAATAGAGAATAAAAAGGATCTCTAAGGTCAGGGCGTGACACTGCTTGACTGTGGGAATTTACAGAAATTTGTATTTGTGGGGTACAGAGATGAGGTAGTCATTCAAAAATGTAATTGAGTGAGTCCATGCGACTTATTATCTGACTTGTTAAGCAAATATTTACTCCTAAAATGATTTAGGCTTGACAAAAAAAAGGTTGAATACTTATTGACCCAAGACACTTCAGCTTTTCATTTTTTATACATTTTAATATTTCAAAAAATATAATTCCACTTTGACATGAATGGGTATTGTGTGTAGGCCAGTGACCAAAACATCGGAATTTTATACATTTTCAATTCAGGCTGTAACACAACAAAATGTGGAAAAAGTAAAGGGGTCTGAATACTTTCTGAAGGCACTGTATGTTCATCATAGCACATTTCTGATGTAACACCATTACCACTTGTTCGCCATATTCAACTGCTTACCATGGGACTGCCTTTGTAAGGGTTGCTAGGTGTAGGTTATAACAAAGGCTCAGTAGAGAAACATGCATTCATTCATCTTGCCATGGAGACTTACCACTCAGCCATGTCTATTCAAGACCATTTTGATTGAGTCTCACTGTTAATAAAAGCATGTTAGTGAAAGCGCTTTAAAATCAGCTCTACAGAACAGTCTTTAGCCATATTCCGTGGGGGATTTCTGTGCATCATGGAGTGGTTTAGAAATGTATGTAGAACACTCAGTAACAGACCACCATACTAAATAGCCTTGGTTAGAAGAGAAAGGCGACATGCTCAATGTGACAGATATTACAGATTGTGTGTGTGAGAGAGAGCTTTTTGTCTGTGCATGGTGTTGCATGTGTGGGTGGGTATGTAGGGGTCATCTGGGGAATCCATGGCTCATTGCACATGACTAGCTCTCTGTCCACGGGGCCTACTGATCTCAGCCTGTAGAACATCTATACAAGCAGTGGGACTTCAGACTACATAGGCTTGGGATCAACATGTTGATGCAACACATATCCGACATTTGTAAATGTTGCCTTCCTGTGTAAATGTTGCTCTCAGTGCCATGAAATCATGCTGTGATTGAACCACACCACCACTATAGCATTCTATACCATATTGCATGACTGGTTCTGTTGTGATATTTTGTGTGTTAGAAGATACTTCCATATTGGAGCCTTTGTCTTTGGCTCTTTCATAGGTCCGTCCCCATACGCTAGCCTAAACCTTGGCTTAGGCAGCAGGTCCTAGGCATGAGCAACAGAGCCTAGACAACACCTCAGGGGTATAAGGGAGGGGAGAGGTCTATCATCTTCCCTCCGTTATGATGAGCCAATCTAGAATGGAACTGGGCCATATTAAATCAAGTGTGGAGGAAACTCGACTTGTGTTAGTGGATTACCATTATGCATATGCATACAGCACTCGCATAGGTAGCAGAGCACCGTGCTGAACTGAAACCAGACTACTGCTCAGAACGACTCTCTGGTCCCGCGCGTCGTCATGGCAACGGCATATCTTCAAACGAAGATGAGCTGTGTGTGAGTAATGTGTGAATGTGCAGATTCTGTTTGTGCCCATCTCGCTGTACGAGTGATGAGTTTTGGGCATGTCGGCTGTTTTTATCAGCCATGTCCCCCATCTCTCTCTCTCTTTCTCTCTCTCTCTCTCCGTTAGTGAAGCTTTTTTCTCTTCACATCACAACTTGTGCTCACAAAGTGCTCCCGTAATCTGCACACAGCAGCGTAGAATGAGCTCTATATGAGCTGATGGTTGCTATGCTACCAGAGTACAGAGACAGTGTCTCTAAAGATTCCCTGGTCTGTGCTTAACGTAGTCTGTTATAAACTGTCAATCTACCGCAGAATTATTTTCTGTCACAACACCGCTAATAGAACTATAAACAAGGACTTTTTCCCACTTAGCCAACTGGGAAGCAGGCATTAAGTTGCAGTTGACGTATGCTAATATCGAGGCAACCTTGTTCACTGTAGAAGCAGTGTTTTTAGAGAAAATGGAGTAAAACCCTGTCAGCTTTCTCCAAGTATGGCTCCTGCCTGGTAAGCACATTATGAGAACTGTTTCTAACCCTGCGTCTCATGCAGAGAGTCTATGAAAACTAGTAGTGAGGTTTTATTATCAGCTAATGCCCTGCATGACATGGAGTTGGCTTCCATAGCAGAAACACAACAGTTATCAGCAGTATGTCTCTTCTGTTACAATCACACAGCAATTTGTTTTTGTATGGATAATAACAAAATCAATCCACAAACAAAACTATACCAATGTAGGAACATTGGCCTCCCCGATAGAGCAGAACAACGAACAAACAAACAAGCTGCCCAATTCAAAATGGACGCCAAGGGAAGTTGAGACCTGTTAGATGGGGGTGTACATCTCTCCTCCACACTGCTTGTCGGTTGGGCCATTATGGAACATTAACCACTTTCTCGGTAGTTGTGTTGATATGAAATAACGCAATATCGGTGGGCAACACTGACACTGCTACATCTGCTGCCTCCTCTCCCCACGGTCCTTTCCTCAGCCAAAAGCAGCAGGTGTGACTGTGGGATAGCCACCGCCAATTATTCTTCAGACATGACTGATCACATGAAACAATGCTAAGCTAAATGCCAACGGGGAGGAAGATTGGGTTATCCACGCCAAAATGTGTTAGCTCACCCACAGTGTTAATACTGTGCTGCTGAAGCATGTTTTTCACTTGTTTGAGCAGATGACTTTTGTTGAGGTTGGAGCAGCACGTTGTCTGTGGGCGTTGGTGGATTGTGTGTGTGATTTTGGTTTAGCACCAATTTTAGTGAGACTGCAATAGCGTATGGCATAAATGTCAGTGCGAATGATGAATATTCTCAGCAGCTATTTTTGCTAATGAACTGTGTGTCTGTGCATAATAACAGAATGTGTGGAGATGAGAGGTTGGTAGACGGCCACAACTGGCACACACACACACACACCACACACACACACACCACACACACACACACACACACACACACACACACACACACACACACACACACACACACACACACACACACACACTCCTGCCCACACACGCGTGCAAACACACACACACTCCCGCCCACACACAAGCTCACACACACTCCTGTGAGTGTGCTGATTGCCAGAGGTGTTTTCTTTAAAAGTGCATAGTCAGGCCAGGTGATTTATGGGTAGGGGCTCTCTCTGCTGGTGTGAAATATGAGCGTTGAGCTTCTATAAATCTCTATGGGAGATAATGAGACCAGCGCCAGGGCCAGTGACATCATCAGCATTGGGAGGAAAGTGCTAGCTAGATAAGTGACCTGTGTGAAATGATGCTTCTGAATCAGATGTTCCTGCCCCTGTAGCCAGGTGGTGAGTTGGCTAAGAGCAGAAGGCTTATGTGGACTAATAAAGTCAGAAGTAGCCAAGAGATCCAGCCAGCTCATACCTGAGGGGGTGAGTGAGGTGTCTGTCAATCACACATACTGTCTTTTGGCTCCCACTCTTTCTCTATTTTGCCAGCTGTAATTGTTCGGAACTATTAGCACAGTACTGCATATCACGTTTTAAAATTGAGAAAGAGGGAGGCTTTCTAAGTGAACTTGTCTGTTTCTCTCAGTCCTAGAGGGATCTACTTTCTGTTTCTGTCACAAAGTAACGCGTTAAGAATAGTCAGATTAAATGTTTGTGGTAACGAGTAACCTAACACGTTAGTTTTTGAATTTAAGTAATCAGTTACTTATTTAGATTTTCAAATAAGTATTACAATATTATTTCCCTTTTTCTTTGTTGGCGCAAATAAAAAATGAAAATCCCTCCCCCTAGGCTACATTCGTCACGCTCTTCCTATTTCTGCACAAACGTTGTGCTGGGTATCTGGCATGGTAGCTAGATAGCTAGCGAGATGGCAGAGACAATAGCCTTTATCGTGGAAGTATTCACATTACTTTGAATTGGTAGAAAATAGGACATACATTACCCCTTGAATCTTGACTGACGCTACTTGCAGGATTCACACATAAACACAGGATCATTGAGTTCAGGCAAGTGCCCCATTTATTGTCTGGTGATAAAGTAAACATTGTACCTAGGTGATCAAGTTAGGCTCAGTTGATAAAATATATATTTCAGGGTTCTCCCCAGGATTTTTAACAAGGTGGGGCTTCTGTGTAGGGTGGGGGGGGAGTCCCGGAGGGACCTGTAACTGCCATTTCATGCAGTAGAGCAAAACATTGCCTTATATGATAACAAATAAAGTGTATCATATAGCGCCTCTCATTCTTTGGGGAGAACCCTGCATTTCTCCAGCTCTGTCTTCACAATAAACATAAAGGAAATGGCACTACAATTACACAATATGATCATATAGTTTTAAATAGAATCTCTCTGCCCAGTTCATATCTGTGTGTAAAACAGATTGCTAACCAGTTGTCCTTATATTTGTGCTCTCCTTTTACTGTGCCCAGTTGGTTTTCTATATGTATTTACTTATGTGTAAATAATTCAACAAAATCATTTATTTTAAGGCCAGACACCACGCCCTCATAAGTCCCCCCCCCCCCCCTTAATCATATCACAATCAACTTTTACCAGTTTAATGTGGACACACATATAAAGTGAAGTCAGAAGTTTACATACACTTTAGCCAAATACATTTAAACTCAGTTTTTCACATTCTTGACATTTAATCCCAGTAATAATTCCCTGTTTTAGGTCAGTTAGGATCACCATTTTATTTTAAGAATGTGAAATGTCAGAATAATAGTAGAGAATGATTTATTTCAGCTTTTGTTTCTTTCATCACATTCCCAGTGGGTCAGAAGTTTACATACACTCAATTAGTATTTGGTAGCATTGCCTCTCAATGGTTTAACTTGGGTCAAACGTTTTGCGTAGCCTTCCACAAGCTTCCCACAATAAGTTGGGTGAATTTTGGCCCATTCCTCCTGACAGAGCTGGTGTAACTGAGTCAGGTTTGTAGGCCTCCTTGCTCGCACACGCTTTTTCAGTGTCTGCCCACAAATTTTCTATAGGATTGAGGTCAGGACTTTGTGATGGCCACTCCAATACCATTACTTTGTTGTCCTTTTGGAAGAAACATTTCGGACCCAGCTTTCACTTCCTGACTGATGTCTTGAGATGTTGATTTCCTTCCTCATGATGCCATATATTTTGTGAAGTGAACCAGTCCCCTCTGCAGCAACCCCCCACAACATGATGCTGTCACCCCGTGCTTCACGGTTGGGATGGTGTTCTTCGGCTTGCAAGTCTCCCCCTTTTTCCTCCAAACATAACGATGGTCATATAGCCAAACATTTCTATTTTTTGTTTCGTCATTTCCCAAAAGTACATCTTTGTCCCCATGTGCAGTTGCAAACCGTAGTCTGGCTTTTTATGGCGGTTTTGGAGCATGGCTTCTTCCTTGCTGAGCGGCCTTTCAGTGATGTTGATATAGGACTTGTTTTACTGTGGATATAGATACTTTCGTACCTGATTCCTCCAGCATCTTCACAAGGTCCATTGCTGTTGTTCTGGGATTGATTTGCACTTGTCGCACCAAAGTACGTTAATCTCTTAGGAGACAGAACGCATCTCCTTCCTCAGCGTGTATGACGGCCGTGGTCCCATGGTGTTTATACTCGCATACTATTATTTGTACAGATGAACGTGAAAATTTCTCCCAAGGATGAACCAGACTTGTGGAAGTCTACCATTTTTTTTCTGAGGTCTTGGCTGATTTCTTTTGATTTTCCCATGATGTCAAGCAAAGAGGCACTGAGTTGAAGGTAGGCCTTGAAATACATCCACAGGTACACCTCCAATTGACTCAAATTATGTCAATTAGCCTATCAGAAGCTTCTAAAACCATGACATCATTTTCTGGAATTTTGCAAGCTGTTTAACGACATAGTCAACTTAGTGTATGTACACTTCTGACCCACTGGATTGTTGATACCAGTGATTATAAGTGAAATAATCTGTCTGTAAACAATTGTTGGAAAAATGACTTGTGTCATGCACAATGTAGATGTCCTAACCGACTTGCCAAAACTATAGTTTGTTAACAAGACATTTGTGGAGTGGTTGAAAAACGAGTTTTAATGACTCCAACCTAAGTGTATGTAAACTTCCGACTTCAACTGTAATACTTTTTTGTATATTATTTTGTTGTTGAAATATTGTATTACAATTAGGCGACCTCATTAAATATGCACATATTTGCATATCACACAAATCTTTTTTTTCTGGACACTGGATGAAGCCAGCCTAAATATTTTGTGTCGGCGTGTGAAAAGAGTCTGACTTTCGGGTAATGGCAGTTAAAGACAAGGACGCTCAATTTAGACTACCAAATGCCAAACATCTATTTTGACCCAATCACCATCTCTTCAAGTAAGTTACTACATATAGTCCACAGTTTGAGACATTCTCTATGAAATGGGCTTTTAAATTGTGTGTTTCAGTGTAGTGAGCTTTGAAATGATGGACATCTGTCCAGTTATAAGTGGTTACAATGAATTACATTTTGATGACGGTAGTATGATTAATAACTAATGAAAATATACATTTTCATCAACTTTTTGACATTTTTGAAAATAATATTATTAATAGACCAAAATACCAAACAATCTCAGAATTAATAAGTACATGTAAAAATTAGATTTTAGACTGTGATGCCTGGCCTTAATAATTCAATTTATTGATTAATAATCATAACAGATATGAGTTATCAACCCTCTAATTTGACTGTCTTAAAGCATACATTACACATTGGCCTACATGGTACATCTCAACAATACAGCACACTGTTTGAGCTCCCATACATTACCTTTAACTGCAGTTTGACTTTGAACCAGCGACACCCCGACCAACATACCAAAATGTGGGATCTGCCCTACTTATAACTGGGTAGTCTTTGTGGAGGTATTACTAATGCCTGTTTTTCCTGGTCACGATGTTTGGCCAGGAACAACTCAATGGCCTAAATGATGCCTGCTAACCCGTGGCTTGTAGAGGCATCAGGAGTCTGGAGTCTAGCTCTCCTCTCAGTGAAGCTTTCACAGTCCCGCTGGCTCTCAGAACTCAGAGCCCATTGCCCAATCTTAGCTTACTGTTCCTCCAAGTCCATTCCTCATTTGTCCATGGTTTCCTTTAAGGCTGGAATTCAGGGGTCAACCTGCCGACAGCGCCGCAGGAGTCGCCGGTCTGATGGTGCTCCACGCCGTGCTAGCCATGCTCCAAACAACCTATTCGTTAGAAAGAGAGAGAGAGATAAGGAAGGAGGGAGGTAGAATCTGCTCAATCAGTCTGGAGAGAGAGAATGAGTAGGGGTGGGAGAGAAAAGGAGAGGGGGAGGGGTAGAGTGTCCTCAGTCAGAACACAGCGTCAGTGGCCGTCGATACGACCATCCACAGGGCAAACGCTCCTGACAGATGTTCCAATAACACATAACGGTGTTGGAGCATGAAGGAGGCCATCAATAACATAGCCCTGTCTCCCACTCCCACTCTCTCTCTTTCTCTCTCTCTCTCTCTCTCTCTCTCTCTCTCTCTCTCTCTCTCTCTCTCTATCTGCAGTTTGCACCCTGCAGGACCAGCCAAAAGGGCAAATATCAAACCCCACCATCCCTCCTTCCTCCACTGTCCCCTCCCTGGCCTACTCTCCTCTGGCTCACTCTGCTACCCATGAGGGGATAGACGCCACACACAAATCTGTGCAGGGGCCCTGGAGGTTGATGGAAAAAATATGTGATATTTTATGAGTACCCACCCCATTCCTCTGCATAGTCCTCCTCCTCCTGTCCCCTCTCTCTCCGCCCTCCTCTATCCAGTGGGACTAGTGTGCAGTAGGTGAGGCTCAGGGATGGATATGATGAACAAACAACTCACTGCAGGGGTGGGTGGAGAGGTGGAGATGGAAGCTGTTCTCTCACAGACACACTCTGTACAGACCGTCTGAGGTAGAGGACAGGGGATCCCTGGAGATGGCGCCGATAGAGATGGCAGGTTCACTTCATGTCCTTAGGAAACTGTGCAGTATTTTGTTTTTTTAATGTATTATTTCTTACATTTTTTGCCCAGAAAACCTTAAGTGTTATTACATACAGTCGGGAAGAACTATTGGATATCAGAGAGACGTCAACTTACCAGCACAACCAGCACTACAACCAGGAATACGACTTTCCCAAAGCAGTTCCTTTGTCTGCACCTCTCAGTATCAGGAATCAAGGTAAGACCCAGATGCAGACATGTCGAATTAACAATGGTTTAATATTCCAGGCAATAGACAGGTCAAGGCAGGCAGGGGTCAGTAAACCAGAGGTAGGGCAAAGATACCGGACGGCAGGCAGGCTCAGGGTCAGGGTAGGCAGAGGTCAACAATCCAGAGGTGGGGCAACAGTACAGGACGGCAGGCAGGCTAACGGTCTGGGGTAGGCAGAGTGGTCAGGCAGGCGGGCTCAGAGTCAGGACAGGCAAGGGTCAAACCAGGAGACAAAGGGCTGTGAGACATAGGTTTGACTCTGGACACATGAAAGGTGGTATGTATACGAAGGGTACGGGGCAACAGAAGATGAACAGCAGAGGGGCTACTAATCTTGGAGATAGGAAATGGGCCGATAAACCGGGGGGAGAGTTTGCGGGATTCCACCCGGAGGGGCAGATCCCGGGTGGATAGCCATACCTTCTGCCCGAGACGATACCGGGGAGTCGGGGTCCGATGGCAATCTGCTTGTTGTCGATACTTGAAGGTGGTCTTGAGGAGGGCCGACTGGGCTCTCCTCCAGGTACGATGACAGCGGCAAACAAACATTGGGTAGTAGGTACGCCGACCTCTTCCTCCTGCTCGGGGAAGAGCGGGGGCTGATACCCCAGGGAACACTCAAACGAAGATAGGCCCGTGGCAGAGCAGGGAAGGGTGTTGCGAGCGTACTCGACCCTCACCAGCTGCTGGCTCTAGGAGGTGGGGTTGGCGGAAACCAGGCAGCGCAGAGTAGTCTCCAGATCCTAATTGCCTCGCTCAAAATGGCCATTGGACTTGGGGTGGAACCCAGAGGACAGGCTGGCCGACAACCCAATGAGGGAGCAGAACGTCTTCCAGAACCGGGACGAGAACTGAGGCCCCCGGTCGGAGACCATGGGCCGTCTCCTTGGCCGAGGGTAGTTTGGGGAGAGGAATGAAGTGAGCAGTCTTGGAAAACCGGTCAACCACAGTCAGAATGGCAGTGTTGCCCTCAGACGAGGGAGACCCATGACGAAATCCAGGGATATGTGGGACCAGGGACGGTGAGGGTCAGGCAGTGGTTGCAGAAGACCAGCCGGAGCTTGCCGAGGAGTCTTATTCTGAGCACAGACCGTGCAGGCGGAGACAAACGCGGCGACATCCGGAACCATCGTAGGCCACCAAAAGCATTGTCGCACAAAGGCCAGGGTCCGACGGGAGCCCGGGTGGCAGGCAAGCCTGGAGGAATGGGCCCACTTTCGGACCGCAGAGCGGACAGCTTTAGGCACAAACAGACGATTTATCAGGGCCCCCACACAGGGTTCGGGCTGGGGCCGCTGCACCTCCCGGACCTGTTTCCCTATACCCCAGTTGAGTGCCGTCACCAGTCACGAGGTGGGAAGGACGATCTCGGGCTCTGGGTCTCTGCTTTTACAAACAGCTGATTCTCCAGGAGGCGTTGGAGAACCTGTCGGATGTGGAGCACATGTTCTTGGGTGGAACGGGAGAAGATGAGGATGTCAAGTCATACAAGAAACTCATTCACATACAAGCAATTCAACGGCTCAAACACGAGATGTATGTGGCAAGGTCTACAGACAATCACGGATTACAAAAATAAAACCATCCCCGTCGCGGACATCGACGTCTTGCTCCCAGACATATTAAACAGCTTCTTTGCGTGCTTTGAGGACAATACAGTGCCCCCGACACGGCCCGCTACCAAAGTCTGTGGGCTCTCCTTCTCTGTGGCCGACGTGAGTAAAACATTTAACGTGTTAACCCTCGCAGGGCTGCCGGCCCAGACGGCATCCCTAGCCGCGTCCTCAGAGCAAGCCCAGACCAGCTGGCTGGTGTGTTTACGGACATATTCAATCAATCCCTATCTCAGTCTGCTGTCCCCACATGCTTCAAGATGGCCACCATTGTTCCTGTTCCCAAGAAAGCTAAGGTAACTGAACTAAATTAATATTGCCCCGTAGCACTCCCTTCTGTCATCATGAAGTGCTTTGAGAGACTAGTCATATCACCTCCACCCTACCTGTCACCCTAGACCCACTTCAATTTCCCTCCTGCCCCAATAGGTACTCAGACGATGCAATCGCCATCGCACTGCACACTGCCCTATCCCATCAGGACAAGAGGAATACCTACAGTATGTAAGAATGCTGTTCATTGACTATAGCTCAGCATTCATAGTAACCTCCAAACTCATCATTAACTCATCATCATTAACTCATCATTAAGCTTGAGACCCATCCTATGCAAATGGGTCCTGGACTTCCTGACGGGCCGACCCCCCACTCCACTGATCCTTAACACTGGGGCCCCACAACGGTGTGTACTCAGCCCCCTCCTGTACTCCCTGTTCACCCACGAATGCGTGGCCATGCACACCTCCAACTCATCATCAAGTTTGCAGACGACACTACAGTGGTAGGCTTGATTACCAACAATGATGAGACAGCCTACAGAGAGGAGGTGAGGGCCCTTGGAGTTTGGTGTCAGGAAAATAACCTCTCACTCAATGTCAGCAAAACAAAAGAGATGATTGTGGACTTCAAGAAACAGCAAAGGGAGCACCCCCCTATCCACATCGACGGGACAGCAGTGGAGAAGGTGGAACGTTTTAAGTTCCTCTGTGTACATATCACCGTCAAACTGAAATGGTCCACTTACACAGACAGTGTGGTGAAGAAGGCGCAACAGCGCCTCTTCTACCTCAGGAGGGTGAAAAATGTGTCTTGTCACCGAAAACCCTCATTAACTTTTACAGATGCACAATTGAGAGCATCCTGTTAGGCTTTATCGCCGCCTGGTACGGCAACTGCACCGCCCACAACTGCAAGGCTCTCCAGAGGGTGTTGCAGTCTGCACAATGCATCACCGGGGGCAAACTACCTGCCCTCCAGGACACCTACAGCACCCGATGTCACAGGAAGGAAAAAAAGATAATCAAGGTCAATAACCACCCGAGCCACTACCTGTTCACTCCACTTCCATCCAGAAGGCGTGGTCAGTACAGGTGCATCAATGCTCGGACAGAGAGATTATATCTCAAGGCCATGAAATTGTTAAACAGCCACCACTAGCACAGAGAGGTGTAATGTGCTGCCTACCTATGGACCTGATATCATTGACCACTTTAATAAATGAAACACTAGTCCCTTTAATAATGCCACTTTAAGAATGTTTACATATCTCACATAACTCATCTCATAGGTATATACTGTATACTGTATCCTTCATTATCTATTCTTTACTATCTATTGCATCTTAGCCGCTCTGTCACTGCTAATCCATATATTTAATACTTATATATTCTTATATATATATTCTTTACTAGATTGTGTGTATTAGGTTTTGTTGTGGAATTTGTTAGATATTACCTGTTAAATACTGCTGCACTGTCGGATCTAGAAGCATAAACATTTTGCTACACTCGCAATGACATCTGCTAATCATGTGTATGTGACCAATCAAATTTGATTTGATTGATTTGATCCAGGTTTTAGAGTCCCCGTAGAGTTGTGGTTTAGTTCCTGATGTGGACTGAACCCCCAAAGCAATCTGGAGCCTGGGTGACTCATGTGTCTCATGTGTTTCACAGATTTAACACCACATAACACACACACACACGCACAAATCCTTGCATTGTTGTGTATCTGGTAAGCTGATGAGTTCTGTGCAGCTGTAGTGTAGAGTTCAAAACGTTACTGAACGACTGATCTCTGTAATAGAAACTCAGAAAAAAAAAAAAAATTCAGGACCCTGTCTTTCAAAGATAATTCGTAAAAATCCAAATAACTTCACAGATCTTCATTGTAAAAGGTTTAAACACTGTTTCCCATGCTTGTTCAATGAACCATGAACAATTATTGAACATGCACCTGTGGAACAGTCATTAAGACACTAACAGCTTACAGTCGGTAGGCAAATAAGGTCACAGTTATGAAAACTTAGGACACTAGATAGGCCTTTCCTATGACTCTGAAAAACACCCCTGCCCCCTGTCCCTGCTCATCTGCGTGAACGTGCCTTAGGCATGCTGCAAGGAGGCATGAGGACTGCAGATGTGGCCAGGGAAATAAATTGTAGTGTCCGTACTGTGAGACGCCTACGACAGCACTACAGGGACACAGGACGGACAGCTGATCGTCCTCGCAGTGATGGACCACGTGTAACAACACCTGCACAGGATCGGTACATCTGAACATCACACCTGCGGGACAGGTACAGGATGGCAACAACAACGTCCCGAGGTACACCAGGAACACATAATCCCTCCATCAGTGCTCAGACTGTCCGCAATAGGCTGAAAGAGGCTGGACTGAGGGCTTGTAGGCCTGTTGTAAGGCAGGTCCTCGCCAGACATCACCGGCAACAACGTCGCCTATGGGCACAAACCCACCGTCGCTGGACCAGACAGGACTGGCAAAAAGTGCTCTTCACTGACAAGTTGCGGTTTTGTCTCACCCTGGGTGATGGTCGGATTCATGTTTATTGTCGAAGGAATGAGCGTTACACCAAGGCCTGTACTCTGGAGCGGGATTGATTTGGAGGTGGAGGGTCCGTCATGGTCTGGGGCGGTGTGTCACAGCATCATCGGACTGAGCTTGTTGTCATTGCAGGCAATCTCAACGCTGTGCGTTACAGTGAAGACATCCTCCTCCCTCATGTGGTACCCTTCCTGCAGGCTCATCCTGACATGACCCTCCAGCATGACAATGCCACCAGCCATACTGCTCGTTCTGTGCATGATTTCCTGCAAGACAGGAATGTCAGTGTTCTACCATGGCCAGCGAAGAGCCCGGATGTCAATCCCATTGAGCACATCTGGGACCTGTTGGATAGGAGGGTGAGGGCTAGGGCCATTCCCCCCCAGAAATGTCCGGGAACTTGCAGGTGCCTTGGTGGAAGAGTGGGGTAACATCTCCCAGCAAGAACTGGCATATCTGATGCAGTCCATGAGGAGGAGATGCACTGCAGTACTTAATGCAGCTGGAGGCCACACCAGATACTGGCTGTTACTTTTGATTTTGACCCCCCCTTTGATCAGGGACACATTATTCAATTTCTGTTAGTCACATGTCTGTGGAACTTGTTCAGTTTACGTCCCAGTTGTTGAATCATGTTATGTTCATAAAAATATTTACAGATATTAAGTTTGCTGAAAATAAACGCAGTTGACAGTGAGAGGACGTTTGTTTTTTTGCTGAGTTTATAAACAACTTTTGTAAAGCTCATGTTCTGAGCTAGCCATTAAAAAGTATAGTCTACAGATCTAATTGAATCTGAACAACCTTTTAATTAGAACAGAATATATAAAAATATTACATTGGCATCCCATCATCTGAAACCATCAATTTATACATGTTAAGGTTGTTCACAGACTGCATTTAACACTAAGGAAACATTTTATGATGAAATTGTCCCCAACTCCCAACTGTTCACTGTGTCCCCTAAATCAGGTAGCCACATTCTTTCATATGATGTTGTAGTGCCATAAAGTTCAATGCTTCTGGAGCAAAGTTACAACGTTTATTTAGAAGTGCATGAATGGAAATATGCAATGCCTTGCATCTAATATGTTACTTAAAGATGATATCTCCTTGAATCTCTCAATCAATCAGAGAATATTAAAAATGATGTTGGCGCTTAGATGGCAATCACCTCGCTCTCTCCCAATTCACCAGTGGATACAGTTACTATAAGAAGTTATAACATTATAATTATCAACAGAGAGAATGAACGGTGCTATTCAAGCAACAATTACAGCCTGGACAAATATACTTGACTTTGTAAAGAATCATCTCAGCTAAAGCCCAACACATACAAATAAATATTCCATAAAGCCTAACACATATATTCATTAAGTATTCCATGCCCCTTGACTTTTTCCACATTTTGTTACATTACAGCCTTATTCTAAAATTGATTAAATAGTTTTTTTCCTTTCATCAATCTACACACAATACCCCATAATGACGAAGCAAAATAATATCACATTTACATAAGTATTCAGACCCTTTACTCAGTACTTTTTGAAGCACCTTTGGCAGCGATTACAGCCTTGAGTCTTCTTGGATATGATGATACAAGCTTGGCAGAACCGGTATTTTGGGAGTTTCCCCCATTCTTCTCTGCAGATCCTCTCAAGCTCTGTCAGGTTGGATAGGGAGCATCACTGCGCACCTTTTTTCAGGTCTCTCCAGAGATGTTCCATCAGGTTCAAGTCCGGGCTCTGGCTGGACCCCTCAAGGACATTCAGAGACTTGTCCTGAAGCCATACCTGTGTTGTCTTGGCTAAGGGTTGTTGCCCTGTTGTAAAGTGAACCTTCGCCCCAGTCTGAGGTCCAGAGCACTATGGAGCAGGTTTTCATCTCTCTGTAATTTGCTCCGTTCATCATTCCCTCAATCCTGACTAGTTGCCCAGTCCCTACAGATGAAAAACATCCCCACAGCATGATGGTGGAACCAACATGCTTCACCGTAGGGATCGTGCCAGGTTTCCTCCAGATGGGACACTTGGCATTCATGCCAAAGAGTTCAATCTTGGTTTCATCAGACCAGAGAATCTTGTTTGTCACTGTCTGAGAGTCCTTTAGGTGTTTTTTAGCAAACTCCAGGCGGGCTGTCATGTGCCTTTTACTGAGGAGTGGCTTCCATCTGGCTACTCTACCATAATGGACAGATTGTTGGAGATGGTTGTCCGTCTGGAAGATTCTCCCATCTCCACAGAGGAACTCTGGAGCTCTTTCAGAGTGACCATCGGGTTCTTGGTCACCACCCTGATTGCTTCCCCAAATTGCTAAGATTTGCCGGGCGGCCAACTCTTGGAAGTGTCTTAGTGGTTCCAAACTTCTTCCATTTAAGAATGATGGAGGCCACTGTGTCCTTGGGGACCTTCAATGCTGCAGAAATGTTTTGGTACCCTTCCCAAGATCTGTGCCTCGACACAATACTGTCGAGTTCTACGGTCGATTCCTTCGACCTCATGGCTTGGTTTTTGCTCTGGCATGCACTGTCAACTGTGGGACCTTATTTTGAAAGGTGTGTGCCTTTCAAATCATGTCCAATCAATTAAATTTACCACAGGTGGACTCGAATCAAGTTGTAGTAACAGCTCAATGATGATCAATGGAAACAGGATGCACCTGAGCTCAAATCCGAGTCTCATAGCGAAGGGTTTGAATACTTATGTAAAGAATGTATTTCTGTTTTTAATTTTTTATCAATTGCTATGTAACTATGGGTTATTGTTTGTAGATTGATGAGAAAAAATGTTTTAATCAGTTTTAGAATAATGCTGTAAAGTAACAAAATGTAGAAAAAGCCTTAGGTGCCTTCAGAAAGTATTCACACCCCTTCACTTATTCCATAAAAAAATTGTGGCACAGTCTGAATTCAAAAATTGATCAAATATTTTTTTCTCACACCCATCTACACGCAATACCCAATAGTGACAAAGTGAAAACAAAAAAAACTAAAATATCGAACTTTGTAGAATCACATTTGGCTGTCTGTGTAAGTCTCTAAGAGCTTTGCACACCCAGATTGTGCAACATTTGCCCATTATTCTTAAAACATTTCTTAAATCTCTGTCAAATTGGTTGTTGATCATTGCTAGACAACCATCTTCAGGTCTTGCCATAGATTTTCAAGTAGATTTAAGTCAAAACTGTAATTCTGCCAATCAGGAACATTCACTGTCTTCTTGGTAATCAACTCCAGTGTATATTTGGCCCTTGTGTTTTCGGTTATTGTTCTGCTGCAAGGTGAATTAATCTCCCAGTGTCCGGTGAAAAGAATAATAAACCAGGTTTTCCTCTAGGATTTTGCCTGTGCTTAGCTCTATTCCGTTTCTTTTTTATACTGAAATACTCCCCAGTCTTTAATGATTACCAGCATACCCATAACATTGCTTTGCCACATGTTTGCAGTATTATTTTAGTGCCTTGTTGCAAACAGGATGCATGTTTTGGAATATTTTTTGTATATTCTGTACAATCCTCCTTCTTTTCACTCTTTCAGTTAGGTTAGCATTGTGGAGTAACTACAATGTTGTTGATCCATCCTCAGTTCTCCTATCACAGCCATTAAACCCTTCAACTGTTTTAAAATCACCATTGGCATCATGGTGAAATCCCTGAGCGGTTTCCTTTCTCTCCGGCTACTGAGTTACATGCTGACCACACCGCTCGCGTCGTGTGCTCGCGTCATGTTATTCAATTATTGAACCTACAATGCTTGCGTGCGCCAACGAGCGTCTGCGTTGCCTACCGCTAAAATAGAAGTCAGTTATATTTGTGATGCTGCCTCTCCCATATACTCTTTGGTTTAAAGAAGCAGATACCCACGTGCCATCTCCTCATTGGTTACACCCACGTGGGTGATTGAAAGATGAACTGAGTTTGGTCGGTCGTCATGTCAACTATGAAAGTTAGATGCCAATCGCCATATAAAGCCCAAAGAAGAAAAAGCCTGGATGGAGGAGAAATTAATATAAACGATTCGGTTGACCGTTTTATGTGTGGATTCATTATCAGAGTAGAGGACCTTGTGCATTTCAGGTAAAATAACAACTCAACGTTTATATCCCAGGACAAATTAGCTAGCAACAGCAAGCTAGCTAAATAGCACAAATTAGCTAGCAAGCGCAAGATAGCTTGCTAAATTGCCTTAAATGTTTATTGCTTTTCGACCTGTCACCAAATTAATATACCGCAATTTCCGGACTATAAGCCGCTACTTTTTTCCCACGCTATGAACCTCGCGGTTTATACAATGACGCGGCTAATTTATGTTTTTTTTTTTTTTTTTCACAAGATTCACGCCGCCCAAAAACTGAGCACCTTTAAATCGAGCGCGCTCAAACTTCCCATCATTCTGATTACGGTAGTCATTTTGTCACCCTCATCATGGCAAAGACACGGAGAAATGCATATGATGCAGCTTCCAAGTTGAAGGCGATCGATCTGGCTGTTGGAAAAGGAAATAGAGCTGCTGCACGGGAGCTTGGCCTTAATGAGTCGATGATAAGACGTTGGAAACAGCAGCGTGAGGAACTGACTCAGTGCAAAAAGACAACAAAAGCTTTCAGAGAAGAAAAGCATATGGCCCGAACTAGAAAATGAGCTTGAAGACTGGGTCAACACACAGAGAGCAGACGGCCGAGGTGTTTCAACTGTGCAGATCCGACTGAAAGCCAAAACAATCGCCACCGCAATGAAGTTTGACTTTCTTGGTAGGCTACTGTTTACTGCTATTTATTTTTTATTTTTGTTACAAGCCGTGTTTCGTTAAAGCCTATTTATTTTTGTTACAAGCCGTGTTTCGTTTAAAAGCCTATTTATTTTTGTTACAAGCCGTGTTTCGTTTAAAAGCTGTGTAAAGTTAATTTGTTTCAATGTACCGGTAGGCACTTGCGGCTTATAGACATGTGCGGTTTATTTATGTACAAAATACATATTTGTAAAAAATTCAGTGGGTACGGCTTATATTCAGGTGCGCTTAATAGTCCAGCAATTACGGTAATTGGTTTAGAGTTTGTTTTGATATTTCAACCTGCGTCTCGTGATCGTGTTTGGTGTGGGGGGACAAAATCAATTTGCGCACAATGACGCACGATGGTGCACGCGTGTGGCCTGTTTGGGTACGGTGTTAGGAAGGACGTGTGTATCTTTGTAGTGATTGGGTGTATTGATACACCATCCAAAGTGTAATTAATAACTTCATCATGTTCAAAGGGATATAAGATGGCGCCGACAGGCATGGCAGCTCTGCTTCTAGCTCCTAAGCAACTTTGCAGTATTTCGTTTTTTGTGTGTTATTTCTTACATTATTAGCCAATAATTTTTGGGGGTGTTATTACATACAGCCAGAAATAACTTTTGGATATCAGAGTGGCGATAACTCACCAGCATTACGACTTGAAATACCTCTTTCCCGAATTGGATCCTTTGTTCATACCCCCCCAGGGCAATTTAACTTATCACAGAGGCTGCTCCAAGACGCCACCGGTGGAGAAGAGGCATTCGGAGTGGACTTCTAGTCCCACTCAGGAGTCGTGCACACCATCCACCGCTTCCGAGTATATAACTCGCTAATATTCAGTCTCTGGACAATAAAGTAGACAAGCTCGGGGCGAGGATCTCCTTCCAGAGAGACATCAGGGACTGTAACATACTCTGTTTCACAGAATCATGGCTCTCTCCAGATATACTGTCCCCATCCATACATCCAGCTGGGTTCTCAGTACATCTTACAGACAGGAATAAAGAACTCTCTGGTAAGAAGAAAAGTGGTGGTGTACAGTACGTTACATGATTAACTGCTCATGGTGTGATTGTTATAACGTACAGGAACTCAAGTCCTTTTGTTCACCCGACCTAGAATACCTCACAATCAAATGCAGACTGTATTACCTCCCAAGAGAATTCTCTTCGGTTATAGTCACAGTATATAGCCGTGTATATTCCCCCTCAACCCGATATCACGACGGCCCTCAATAAACTACACTTTACTTTTATTGTAGCTGGGGAGTTTAACAAAGCAAATTTTGGGAAAACGCTACCAAAGTTCTTTCAACAAATTGCCTGTAGTAACCGCCATCAAAAACTCTCAACCATTGTTACTCCCACTTCCGGGATGGCTACAAGGCCCTCCCCCGCCCTTCCTTCAGCAAATCAGATCATGACTCTATCCTGCTTCTCCCTTCCTATAGGCCGAAACTCAAACAGGAAGTACCCGTGCTAAGGTCTATTCAACGCTGGGCTGACCAATCGGAATCCATGCTTCAAAGTTGTTTTGATCACGCGGACTGGGATATGTTCCGGGTTGCCTCTGAGAATAACATTGACATATACATGGACACGGTGACAGAGTTCATCAGGAAGTTTATAAGGGATGTTGTTCCCACGGTGACTATTAAAACCTACTCAAACCAGAAACCATGGATAGATGGCTACATTCGTGCAAAACTAAAAGCGTGAACCACCGCATTTAACCATGACAAGGTGACTGGGAATATGGTTGAATACAAACAGTGTAGTTATTCCCTCCGTAAGTCAATCAAACAGGCAAAATGTCAGTAGAGAGACAAAGTGGAGTCACAATTCAACGGCTCAGCATGAGATGTATGTGGCAGGGTCTACATATAATCACGGATTGCAAAGGGAAAACCAGCCACATCGCGGACACTGACGTCTTTCTCCCGGATAATCTTCTTCCGCTTTGAGGATAACACAGTGCCACCGGCGCGGCCCGCTTCCAAGGACTGTGGGCTCTCCTTCTCCGTGGCCTACGTGAGTAAGACATTTAAGCGTGTTGTCCTATGCAAGGCTGCCGGCCCAGACGTAATCCCTAGCCGTGTCCTCAGAACATGTGCAGACCAGCTGGCTGGAGTGTTTACAGACGTATTCAATCTCTCCCTATCCCAGTCTGCTGTCCCCACTTGCTTCAAGATGTCCACCATTGTTCCTGAACCCTGCCCTGTGCAACTGGGTCCTAGACTTCTTGACGGGTCACCCCCAGGTGGTGAAGGTAAGAAACAACACCTCAACTACGCTAATCTTCAACACAGGGGCCCCACCTGTGTGCGTGCTCAGCCCCCTCCTGTACTCCCTGTTCACCCATGACTGCATGGCCACACACGTCTCCAACTCAGTCATCAAGTTTGCAGACGACACAACAGTAGTAGGCCAATGACAAGACAGCCTACAGGGAGGAGGTGAGGGCAATGGCAGAGTGGTGCCAGGAAAATAACCTCTCCCTCAACGTCAAAAAAACAAAGGAGCTGATCGTGGACTTCAAGGGACAGCAGAGGGAGCACGCCCCTATCCACATAGACGGGACCGCAGTGGAGAAGGTGAAAAGCTTCAAGTTCCTCGGAGTACACATCACTGACAATCTGAAATCAAATCAAATTTCAAATCAAATMTATTGATATAGCCCTTCTTACATCAGCTGATATATCAAAGTGCTGTACAGAAACCCAGCCTAAAACCCCAAACAGCAAGCAATGCAAGAGTAGAAGCACGGTGGCTAGGAAAAACTCCCTAGAAAGGCCAAAACCTAGGAAGAAACCTAGAGAGGAACCTTGCTATGGGGGGTGGCCAGTCCTCTTCTGGCTGTGCCGGGTGGAGATTATAACAGAACATGACCAAGATGTTCAAGTGTTCATAAATGACCAGCATGGTCAAATAATAGTAATCCAATAATAGTAATCACAGTAAACAGGTCAGGGTTCCATAGCCGCAGGCAGAACAGTTGAAACTGGAGCAGCAGCACGGCCAGGTGGACTGGGGACAAGGAGTCATCATGCCAGGTAGTCCTGAGGCATGGTCCTAGGGCTCAGGTCCTCCGAGAGAGAGAGAGAGAGAAAGAAAGAAAGAAAGAAAGAAAGAAAGAAAGAGAGAAAGAGAGAAAGAGAGAATTAGAGAGAGCATACTTAAATTCACACAGGACACCGAATAAGACAGGAGAAATACTCCAGAAATAACAGACTGACCCTAGCCCCCTGACACATAAACGACTGCAGCATAAATACTGGAGGCTGAGACAGGAGGGGTCAGGAGACACTGTGGCAGGATATAACCCCACCCACTTTGCCAAAGCACAGCCCCCACACCACTAGAGGGATATCTTCAACCACCAACTTACCATCCTGAGACAAGGCCGAGTATAGCCCACAAAGATCTCCGCCACGGGACAACCCAAGGGGGGGCGCCAACCCAGACAGGAAGATCACGTCAGTGACTCAACCTACTCAAGTGACGCACCCCTCCTAGGGACGGCATAGAAGAGCACCAGTAAGCCAGTGACTCAGCCCCTGTAATAGGGTCAGAGGCAGAAAATCCCAGTGGAGAGAGGGGAACCGGCCAGGGAGAGACAGTAAGGGCGGTTCGTTGCTCCAGTGCCTTTCCGTTCACCTTCACACTCTTGGGCCAGACTACACTCAATCATAGGACCTACTGAAGTCTTCAAAAAAGACTTAAAGGTTGAGACCGAGTCTGCGTCTCTCACATGGGTAGGCAGACCATTCCATAAAAATGGAGCTCTATGGGAGAAAGCCCTGCCTCCAGCTGTTTGCTTAGAAATTCTAGGGACAATTAGCAGGCCTGCATATTGTGACCATAGCATACGTGTAGGTATGTACGGCAGGACCAAATCGGAAAGATAGGTAGGAACAAGCCCATGTAATGCTTTGTAGGTTAGCAGTTAAACCTTGAAATCAGCCATTGCCTTAACAGGAAGCCAGTGTAGGGAGGCTAGCACTGGAGTAATATGATCAAATTTTGGGGTTCTAGTCAGGATTCTAGCAGCCGTATTTAGCACTATCTGAAGTTTATTTATTGCTTTATCCGGGTAGCCGGAAAGTAGAGCATTGCAGTAGTCTAACCTAGAAGTCACAAAAGCATGGATTAATTTTTCTGCATCATTTTTGGACAGAATGTTTCAGATTTTTGCAATGTTACGTAGATGGAAAAAAAGCTGTCCTTGAAACAGTCTTGATATATTTGTCAAAAGAGAGATCAGGGTCCAGCGTAACGCCGAGGTCCTTCACAGTTTTATTTGAGACGACTGTATAACCAATCTAGATTAATTGTCAGATTCGACAGAAGATCTCTTTGTTTCTTGGGACCTAGAATAAGCATCTCTGTTTTGTCCGAGTTTAAAAGTAGAAAGTTTGCAGCCATCCACTTCCTTATGTCTGAAACACATGCTTCCAGCGAGGGCAATTTTGGGGCTTCACCATGTTTCATTGAAATGTACAGCTGTGTGTCATCCGCATAGCAGTGAAAGTTAACATTATATTTTCGAATGACATCCTCCAGAGGTAAAATATATAATGAAAACAATAGTGGTTCTAAAACAGAACCTTGAGGAACACCGAAATTTACAGTTGATTTGTCAGAGGACAAACCATTCACAGAGACAAACTGATATCTTTCCAACAGATAAGATCTAAACCAGGCCAGAACTTGTCCTTGTAGACCAATTTGGGTTTGCAATCTCTCCAAAAGAATGTGGTGATCGATGGTATCAAAAGCAGCACTAAGGTCTAGGAGCACGAGGACAGATGCAGAGCCTCGGTCTGACGCCATTAAGAGGTAATTTACCACCTTCACAAGTGCAGTCTCAGTGGTATGAAATGGTCCACCCACACAGACAGTGTGGTGAAGAAGGCCTCATCAACCTCAGGAGGCTGAAGAAATTTGGCTTGGCCCTTAAGACCCTCACTAACTTTTACAGATGCACAATTTAAAGCATCCTGTCGGCTGTATCGCAGCCTGGTACGGCAACTGCACCGCCAGCAATCACAGGGCTCTCAAGAGGATGCCCAAAGCATCACCGGGGGCACACTGCCTGCCCTCTAGGACACCTGCAGCACCCGATGTCACAGGAAGGCCAAAAAAGATCATCAAGGTCATCAACCACGCGAGCCACTGCCTGTTCACCACACTATCATCCAGAAGGCGAGGTCAGTACAGGTGCATCAAAGCTGGGACCAAGAGACTGAAAAACAGCTTCTATCTCAAGGCCATCAGACTGTTAAATAGCCATCACTACCCGGCTACCACCCGGTTACTCAACCCTGCATCATAGAGGCTGCTGCTCTATGTACATAGACATGGAATCACTGGTCACTTTAATAATGTAACACTAGTTTAATAATGTTTACATACTGTTTAACTCACTTCATAGATATATATTGTATTCTACTGTATTTAAGTCAATGCAATTATGACTTTGCTCATCCTAATATTCATATATTTCTTAATTCCATTATTTTACTCATAGATGTGTGTATTGTTGGGAATTGTTAGATACTACTGCACTGTTGGCGCTAAGAACACAAGCATTTCACTACACTCGTAATAACATCTGTTAAATATGTGTATGTGACCAATCAAATTAGATTTAATTTGATATTCAATATCTGCTTTTTTTAACAATAGGTGCCCTTCTCTGCGAGGAATTGGAACACCTCCCTGGTCTTTGTGGTAAATCTGTGTTTGAAATGCACTGCTCAACTGAAGGACCTTACAGATAATTGTATGTGTGGGGTACTGAGATGAGGTAGTTATTGAAAAACCATGTTAAACAGCTACATGTTTTAGAAACTTAAAAATGTGACTGGATAATGTACCTGTAACACCCCCCCCCCCCAAAAAAAATAATTACAAAACAAAATAAGTGCTACTACATAAAAGCCCACTCACTCCTTGTGTCAGATCACACTGACATCATTCTCATTGAAAGCCAACAGGCGTTGTTATGTCATTCTGCATCAGGCAGATCACCCTCGATGTCCTCTACCTTTGTGTGATGATGCGTTCTGCCAATTGTATTCCTGTGGAATGTGTTTTCGTGTGTAGCGTGAATGAGCCAACACGCTGTGAATTGCTTGCTGACGTGTGACGGCTTTTATAACCCACAAGGCTAAAGCAAGATGACAACAGACATTCATTCTGAATAGGATCCTTTGTCGAGCTCGGACTGAGCAACACCTCAGACTGTCACACAAAACCATTGGCTGGCTGATGTCCTCTAAAGACAGCTGTGCAACCAAATCAAACCGTTATTTGTTATTTGTTTAACACCTGTACTTGGCTCTACAGATATAAAAAAATATATGTAGTTATTTGTATTTTATTTTCCGTCTAACTTAGACCAGAGGTTAATTCAGCCAGTACAAATGCAGTAGAGGTGAAGGACTTTCATCTGTGAAAGTACAATTCATCGACTGCAGACTGAATTGGCTTTGATGTAGGCCTAACACTTGCACCCAGAGTGTAAACACACCATCATGCCCATTACATACTATACAATTACGGCTGTACAATAAGCACTCTAGTATCAGTCACTAACAGCCGCTAGCTGCCACAACCCAATCTGAGGTGTACTGTACCTCAACATGCAATATGATTGTATAATGACCACATCAGTATTAGTAGTCATTCACTCCTGTGATTCAGAGTGCCTGACACTGTGTGGTTTCCAGTTCCATGGGGACAGCAGGGGGGCTGTTTCTGTAGTGCAGTGCAATTAGCCTAAGAACAGCTAGGCCTTATTGAAGGTGATGATTCCTCACCCTGCTACTTCAGAAACCGCCCGCTCAGCTCCACAGGGAGGCGTCAAAAGGCCTTGAAGGATGATGGTAGTCAGGTGAAGGTAAACTGAAATCAATGGCTAGCCACAAACCAAGGAACACTGGCATTCCTCTAGCTGTCTGTGTGTGAAGTGTGAGGGTGTGTCAGTGATGTCTGTCTGTGTGGGTGGTTATGGGTTGTGTGTGTTTGTGTGTGTGTGTGTGTGTGTGTACTCTGCTTTGTTGACTGCCTACCATTTACACAATCCCAAACAGCCTAGATGTTTCAGGGCTCTACCTTTCAGCACTGTCCAAACAGAGCTCATAGAGCGTATCTGCGAAGTGGAGGAAAACAGTATCACTGACAGACTCTCAAAACACAGAGAAAAGTTTACATTCCCCAAACATCACTTCTGTCGTCACCCCATACACTTTCTTCATAAACTATCTAATTTCACTCATAGAGCTGTATGCCTATGTGATGTTGTCACAGGTGCCGAAGATTCCTGTGAAAAGACAAGCGTAGAAAGCTAATTAGCACCTGAACCTCGACATCTCACTCCGTACATTTCTGGAGGTGGAGATTAGATGCCTCAGCTGACATGGGAGGTGTGAGCGGTGCTGCTGATATGCAAATGAGGCAGTTAATTACGGTGGAATAATATTATTAGATCTACCAGGACTGTTTGCTTCCTTGTATGGAGATGGATGGAAATTATGTATTATTAATAGGGATGTCAAAGGTCAGTCTTGTATTGTTTTTCTTTAGATATACTCCAAGTCTTTTGATGTCGTTGAAGTGAGTGCACTCACTGCAGTGTGGCTGTTTGTGTTTTATGAGCAATAATGATGGCTGTATCCTGCCAATTTACATTGAATGACCACACATAGCGAGAGAGATTGTCTTATTGCAAATGGCAACAACTCTTGACTATAAAAGAGATTTCATACATAATAATGTGCTTTCTGTGTATCCATTACAGCATATTCCATAGCAGTGTTCTGTATCCATAAATGTAACTCTTGTAAATTATAGATTTGATTTGATTTTAATCCACATTTCACATAGCCTTGGGTGTTCCAGTACTGTGCATCCAGGAAAACATTCATGCTCAAAGCCCTGTAGCTAAATCTCAAATTACTGTCAACTTTATGGTGAATGCAGAGATACTCTGTGCTTTGTCTTCATCAGCACTCGTCTCTCTCTCTCTCTCTCTCTCTCTCTCTCTCTCTCTCTCTCTCTCTCTCTCTCTCTCTTCTCTCTTTCCTGTCCCTTCTCTTGTGTCCTCTTTCCTGGTTCCAGTCCCCTCCCTTTTTTGTTTCTCTCTTCTCTCTTTCCTCTCTCTCTTCTCTTCTCCTGTTCTCTCTGTTTCTTTCTCGTCTGTCTCTCTGTCTCTCGTCTCTCTCTCCTCTCTCTCGCTCTCTTATTGTCCTCTTGCCTTGATGAGTTGATTGTGAATCCCATTGGTAGCTTAGCAACCGCTTGCAGCACCCTTGAAACTTCCATTTGGGCTCTGTGTTCTCATATCATAATGGAAATAAATCATAGCTTTTGTTTTCCTTACTTCTAAGTAGATCTGGATTATTACAGAATATTGATGCCTGTGTTATAACACTACCCGTAATCCCTATATGAATGTACAGCTAAAGGCCAAAATAAAGTAAACACCAACATAGTGTCTTAGTAGGGCGTTGGGGCCACCACGAGCCAGAACAGCTTCAATGCACCTTTGCATAGATTCTACAAGTGTCTGGAACTCTATCGGAAGGATGTGACACCAATCTTCCATGGGAAATTCCGCAATTTGGTGGAAATCGCTGTCTCTGAAAACATTTCACTATCTCCAATAAGTGTGACATTCGGTTGAAATCTGGTGACTGAGATGGCCATGGCATATGGTTTACATTGTTTTCATGCTCATCAAAACATTCAGTGATCACTCGTGTCAGGTGGATGGTTACATTGTCATCCTATGGGGGAATAGCCATGGTATGTACTAGAGGTCGACCGATTAATCGGAATGGCCGATTAATTAGGGCCGATTTCAAGTTTTCATAACAATCGGAAATCGTTTTTTTGTGGGCGCCGTAAAAAAAAAWTTTTTACACCTTTATTTAATCTTTATTTAACTAGGCAAGTCCGTTAAGAACACATTCTTATTTTCAATGATGGCCTAGGAACGTTCTGCACGACAGATTTTTTACCTTGTCAGCTCGGGGGATCCAATCTTGCAACCTTACAGTTAACTAGTCCAATGCTCTAACACCTGATTACATTGCACTCCACGAGTAGTCTGCCTGTTACGCGAATGCAGTAAGCTAAGGTAAGTTGCTAGCTAGCATTAAACTTATCTTATAAAAAACAATCAATCAATGACTGTCATTGCTCCAATGTGTACTTAACCATAAACATCAATGCCTTTCTTAAAATCAATACACAAATATATATTTTTAAACCTGCATATTTAGCTAAAAGAAGTTAGCAGGCAATATTAACCAGGTGAAATTGTGTCATTTCTCTTGCGTTCATTGCACGCAGAGTCAGGGTATATGCAACAGTTTGGGCCACCTGGCTCTTTACGAACTAATTTGCCAGAATTTTACGTAATTATGACATAACATTGAAGGTTGTGCAATGTAACAGGAATATTTAGACTCATGGATGCCACCCGTTAGATAAAATACAGAACGGAATAAACTTTTAGTTTTCGAGGTGATAGTTTCCGGATTAGTCAAAGGTATATGGTTTAGAGAGAAATAGTCGACGCGTTATAATTCCTGTAATAACTTGCGGCTGAACTTGAAAGGGGTTCCTTCGTTATTTTACCGTTCATGTCTTCCATAGAGAATGTCTTGATCTACTTCAAATAAGGTCTGTGTTTCGCGGAGGAGCAGACTGACAGGGGACCATGCAGACAAGCTCTGCTCTGCACTACAACCTAAAACTTCTTAACTGGGAATATTGAAGACCCATGAAAGCTGGTGGTTCGTTTTAACATATGTTCTCATGTTATTTGAGACTAAATTGATTTTATTTATGTATTATATTAAGTTAAAATAAAAGTGTTCATTGTTCATTCAGTATTGTTGAAATTGTCATTATTACAAAAATGTGTYTGTGTGTATGATATATATATACACTGCTCAAAAAATAAAGGGAACACTAAAATAACACATCCTAGATCTGAATGAATGAACTATTCTTATTGAATACTTTTTTCTTTACATAGTTGAATGTGCTGACAACAAAATCACACAAAAATGATCAATGGAAATCAAATTTATCAACCCATGGAGGTCTGGATTTGGAGTCACACTCAAAATTAAAGTGGAAAACCACACTACAGGCTGATCCAACTTTGATGTAATGTTCTTAAAACAAGTCAAAATGAGGCACAGTAGTGTGTGTGGCCTCCACGTGCCTGTATGACCTCCCTACAACTAAACGCCTGGGCATCTCCTGATGAGGTGGCGGATGGTCTCCTGAGGGATCTCCTCCCAGACCTGGACTAAAGCATCCGCCAACTCCTGGACAGTCTTGTGGTCAACGTGGCGTTGGTGGATGGGAGCGAGCATGATGTCCCAGATGTGCTCAATTGGATTCAGGTCTGGGGAGACGGGCCAGTCCATAGCATCAATGCCTTCCTCTTGCAGGAACTGCTGACACATCCAGCCATGAGGTCTAGCATGTCTTGCCATTAGGAGAACCGAGGCCACACGCAACCTCAGCATAATGGTCTCAACACGGGTACGACGGTATCTCCTACGGAGTAATGGCAGTCAGGCTCTCTGCGAGCCATGGGGTGTGCGGCGCATCTACACCGACCAAAACACGAAATATAATAGAAAAACAACAAAAAATGGCTAACCCTTCCAACCCAATGACTGCTCATACTGGACTGAGGATTTTGCACGGCGCAAATACGATATTTCTCCCAAGGGCTCCCATAGAATTCACATGGTGTGTCAGTCTTCGTTCTGTCAACAGCATGTGGCTCAGACTGTGGACCTGCCTTTTCATCTGAGTGCAGACACAGGCGCCAGTGAGAGAATTTTGGCCATCATTATGGTGTCCCTCCATGAGCAATAGCT